>NW_026696917.1:0-28578 GCF_030435755.1 Ochotona princeps | reverse complement strand
TCGTCTTCTTCCTGCATATCTGTGCAATCTGATACCGTTTTCTCCCTGACTGAGTACACTCAGATGGTACATGTGGCATACACAGGGCGCAATGGGGAGGCGCGTGAGGCCAACGCTAGGGATACAGATATTCCGGAGACCTCTGAGAAGTAAGATAGGCTTATCTGCATCACTGCAGGGTTCCCAGTTCAAGCCTCTCTTCTTCTCGTGTTGCCTGAAACACCGCAGAATGCAATTCAGCTGAGAACAAGCAAGAGATGCACGCATCACCACCCAGATGGGAATTTGCAAGGCGTACGAAGTGCTGATGAAACGTCCCCCGCCACGGATCTCACATCGCAACGCAACGCTGCGTGCACAGCACAACTACTAGGTCATCGTATTTGATAACACAGAGGTTTGAACCGCCTGAGTGAGCGTCATCATAGGGATCAAGCTCACATCTGCTGTGCGGCGTGGGAGCGGCTTTGTGGCTGTCCTTGTCGGCTTCGACGCACAAGAAAAGCAATGAAATTTGACCGAGGATGTCGTTTGAAAAACGAAAAAGAAGCAGACATCTAAGCCTTGCAAAACACGCTTCGGGGGGAGCACGTCGCTGCCGAGGGCCTTCCGCTGCCAACAAGCCTACATTTTCAGGTACAACAGCGTCACCAACGGCACTTGAGGTAGAGCTTTAAGTCCAGCGTACGCTGGCTCAACCGGTTCCACAGACGTTCAAAAGCTCTAGAGTTTTTTCTGTCCCTTCGAAGGAGCGCGAAAGGCTGACCTAGCGTGGGGAGGTTATTACCTGGAGCTGAGTGGCCGATGCGCACGGGTATCCGCGACGTGGAAAGAGCTTTCAAGAAAGGCTTCCGAATTCTGTCATGCTGGTAGTCTCCTTGCAAAGATAGATACTATGCATCAAGAAGGGACCTCCTGCATGCAGTCTTTTTCACTTAGTGCGCATCCTACGGCAGTTGTGTATGTGAGCATCAAACTTATAGCAGGGCGCTCGGATGTCGGATCATCGCCGGCGTCCACGAGTGCGAACGTCTCAGACGGGAGATCAAGAAAACATACTGTTTTCCGTATCACTGCCGATTCACTCCCCGGGCTGAACTACAATCTGGCACTCGTCGCCCCTGAGAACATCGCAGCATACAAACTGCATACATGCCGAGTTGCACTGGGTCTCCGGGTCATTAACCCTGCATTTGATGCATTCGGGTCAGCGTATAGGAATCGTCCAGGTCGCGGACAAGCTAGTGAGCCTGCCAAAAGGCTGATTCTGAAATTTCTCTTTTCACATGCGACTCTATGCACGTCTGGATTCTCCGTGAGAAAGCGGGCACCCTGCTCAGGTGGTGGCGCATAAACACCAGACGGCCAAACGCAAAAACGGGCCCTTCTGCCTAGAAATCACCTACCCAGCGCGATCCGCTTACTGACAAGAACACTGCTTGTGCATTCGAGAAAGCCTTAGCCACCACCGGCCGTTCCTGCCTATATGGCCTGCTTGGGCTCACCGAGATTCACGCGGATTTCTGTACTTCTACAAAGAAGATTTTCTCGCAACGCAATAAGTTTGCTGGCACATAGCATCGACGCAGCTCACTCCTGCCTTTCAAGCCCCTGATTGAAAATGCCTCTAATGCTTTCGCGTAACACTTTTCCTCTGTCGTCAGTGAAAGTGAAAACATTGTACACATCCAGGCTGAAGCATTACGTGCTTCGGCAGCGTGTGTGCAACACGCTCTAGGTCAGAGCTTCACCTGAAATTTCGTATGAATCGTCTATGCCATCTCATGTGAGTATAAATAGCTAGAAAGCGCATGTATATGCAGCGGTTCAAAGAGGTAAAGAGAGGAAGTCACAGCATTTACATGCATCTGTGACGATTTGAAAAAGTAAAGAGAGAAAGTCACAATATGAATCGCCGGAACCTCTTTGCAATCATCTAATCTCTGTACGGACCACCTGACTTGTTCCCTACAAGCATCTGGGGTTAGTGTGAATACGTCGATGGTGCGGCCACACCCAGCTTATCAGCTCGCGAGTGGATTACCAGTCTCCGCTGACCCCTCTGCGCGCTAGACGATCTCCTCGTCTGTTCCGTCCTTGGTAATTGTGCTGTGCTCAGTGTGCTTACCCCAAGCTAAGGAGTCAGTGTCATGTTGTGCGATGGACTGGAATATGCTGTCATCAAGGTTTGCCGTGCGCATTTGACTCCCACATTACTTGCTCGTGCCTCTGTGACGCCGTGTTTGCACAATCTGTGGATTACCAGAAGATGCAACGGGTGAGACTGCGAGCACGATGTAGGGGACAGCGCCGGTCTACGACCAATACTACGGCCTCCGCCCTGAACTCATGACCCAGCTGTAGCACCGAGAAGGGACGCAGAGACGCGTGGATCTGAAGCGGTATCGTGTCATATTCATCAACGCAGCCTGCTGCCCTCCATATTAGCTCGCTTGTAATAGCGCCTGCCTTTTTCGGCCAACCGTCTCGGAGAAGACTTATAGTCTACCTCGATGTATACCGCCTTGGTTCACCCCGAAGAAACAGGCTAGGTGTTCGACTGCTCCAAACAAAGCCGTCAATAGTTGTAGCTGTAGCTGTTTTCAGCTGTGCTTTATGCAGCGCCTTCGTACATCTTGCCTTGCGAGCCACACAGTGTTCCACAAGGAAGTCCGTAGGGTCAGATGCTTGCACGTAGCTAAAAAGCTTCCTTCGAAGGCGGAAGCGGATTTTGACTTCAATGGTAGAAGATTGTTGGGCATCCACGGGAAGCAGAGGCAGTATTGCTGCCCTTTACGGCTCTAGGATCTTCTACATGGAAAGCTCACTCTAGCAGTATCCGAGCAGCCCTGTCGAGGAAAGTTCTTCAACGATTTCGGCGACGACCAAGTAGTTAGCATAAAGTGAAGTTCTCCCATTCATCCTGTGACTCCATTAGTATTTCTCAATCCAGACGTTTACCTCCATCTGAAGTTGGGCCAGACCAACGACTGTTCTCCGCACTGGACAACGCTGTGTTTACTGTATTACGTGGGAGTGGCTGAGGCCGACAAGTTCGAGAGATGCACACAAACGAACACTTCGTTCCTGGAACGTGCACACACGCCGCCGTGACTGTGTGTCACCTCGCTCACAGCCATGTCAACTAGTGTTCCCATGGCTAGTACTCTCTGCTATTTTTGAAGCAACCTGTTGTGAGCAATAATGGAGCGTGAAAATGCGAATGCATACTCATACACGCGAAATCATGATTGATGTCCGTAGTAGCAGACTGCCTGACACGTATGTTGTCAGGTTGCCCTTGCCATCCTTCGACCTTTGCGTGATACAGAGAATTCCTGCCGACGACAGCAACGTCGAGTGTGACCTTCCTTGAGAATGCATGGGTAAGCAGCACTGCCGTCTTGCCTGCACAAACTGGATGCTTTTGGCGCTCTTCACAGGGCTGACTCGACGTACTAACCCTGTCGAGATGTGCATTTTCCACGGACTGCATAGGAAGACCGTCTCACGCGTGGGAGTTTCGGACGTGATGGCGTCTTTCAACTTCATTAGTCGCCTTTCTCCTGTGTACTGCTATAGCCTGATATCTGTAAACTGATGTGGGATACTCAAATGATCTGTCGCGGTCTTCGCATCGTGGTATTTCGGGCGCACCCTTAGTCTTGAGGACTGACTGCTCATTTTGAAGATTTTTCAGCTGATTTTCCCAGCATAGCGTCATCAGCAGTCGCTGCACATGACGCACCTGGAGGACTACCGTTAGCGCCAGCTTCACCGCCTGCGTCCCCAGCCGAGCTCGGGCTGAGGCGCATGCCATATGGATCTATTGCGCGGGTTGAAGGTTGTACCAACGATAGCCTCACTTGGATTGCCGAGGCTCTAGGACGCCATGTGACAGCTTTTGTTACAACACGCCTTCATAAACATGTAAGTATATCTCCATGTCAGTCTTAAAATTCTCCCCAGTATTTTTCAATTGATGATGCTGGGCAAATGAGTCACTCGCAGGATCGGGCTCAAACAGACACCTTGATGACGGGTACGAATTTCCCGTCTGAAGTGATATAGTATCAGCTGGAGACCCAGGTCATGCAGAATCGTAGCATTATAGTTGATATTGCTACTGTAGCTTCCGTGTACACACATGAATGACCCTTTCTGTCTGCCAGTAGACACTGTTCTCAGTGACTGAGGCATGATATTTTGACCACTTAGTCTGACAGGTCCTAGAACAAACGGACACGCACCTTCAAGTGCGGCAAAGTGTGCATTCAGACGAGACAGTTACATAAGGTTCGATTGAAGGCGCTTCAAGGTCACGGAAGAGTTTTACCACGCTTCGTCACAGTTCAAGGTGGCAGCGCTCTCACTGTCTAAATTGCGCCGTCGCGTAACATGATACCTGCTGCCTCAAGCCAGGGGACTCCAAACATGCAATGCCTTACACAACCACGTTCTGAAGTCCAGCACGCGTGTACGTACTGGTCGGCAAGCTGTGGTAGACACGTCATTTTCAAACGCCTTTTTTACGGCCGATGTCTCAGCGACACACTACTTCGTTAACGCCCCACCGCCGAAGGCGTGCGACGTTGGGGCGGGACGACGCATCCGACGCTCCATAATGCTCCCCGATTCCAGATGGACTTTGCGCAGGTAGGGTGCGTTCTTTAAAGAAGCAGCGACAGCATTATTGGGCACGCTGGTGCTTCCGAGCGTAGCTTTTCGCCCGCTTCTCTAGAGGGGCTAATTTCTCATATTTACGCATGCTCTATGATAGTAGGATGTTGTTTGTAAAAATTTTCTGGGGGAATAAAACGTATCCCTCAAGGCATTCTGGTGGTCGATCTTCCCCCGTCACGCGCCGGTACAACCACGCAACAGCAGCAGGCACTTGAACATCTGCTTGATAAAATTGAAATTTTGAGGCGTGTCACTCGACACACGTGCTGGTAGGATTGAGCATCTCGTGTGTGTGCAGTCTCAAACGTGCCGCGTGCCTTGCGGCCCTCCGCATGCTTGCCCATGATTAGCCTGAAAAGAAGCACAGATAGCCTCATCCGGACAATACACCGGTGGCAGGAGTTCGGCACTAAAAGCTTGGATAGATGCTGAGGATGCCCTAGTCTCCGAGGGTGCGTAGGAAAGCTTGCGACACCGACGTAGGCTAGGGGTCAAGGCATATGTCCTGATGGAGCGTAGTCAAACACTGGATAAAGACAATTAGCCCAGGTTCAGGACACATGTAACAAACCGAAGACTTGAACGAAACGTGCATTGCCAACGAGGATTCGGGCGTAGGCGATCACAGGCTCGGTAGAAATAGTCAGAGCCTCGGTGGCGCTTCAGACAAACTCCTCTCAATGGAACAGCGAGACGATAACTCGGTTCAATCGGCAGACGTGAGGTGACGAAGCACATCTGCGTCGCGAGAAGGACGTCAACGGACGATTTGAAAAAATTGTTGAGCAACCTTCGTTAATAGTAGGCACTCATATCTGCTCGTCGCTATCGGCATGTTGCAGATTATTATTGAGCATCTAGCCCTGCTTTCCGGCACAATCTATGCACTGAGCCCAAGGTCCATTCCGCGCGAAAGGCTGGAAGAAGACGACGCAGTCACTGAGATTCCTGCTATTACGGTCAACGCAGGGGACACAGCAGTACGCGCCTATCCAGAACAAGCTGCCTTCGGCTCCATTCTTCAATTACTAAAGAGGATCAAGTCAGCCATCGCAGCAGCCCTAGCAGAATGCGTTGCAGGCTCGTAATTGGGCATTCTATGTCTAGCAACCCGTGCTCCACGGGACATTTCTCATCTGTGCCTGCCGACCAGAGACGCTCCGGCAGACTTGTATGCGCAGCTGCTGGCTTAACTTTGTTGGCTCATCAAAACCCTCACTATCGGCGCATTTGGTGCCTTTGACAGCAGTACGACGGGCAATCTTCTACTGCTGTAGAGGGGAAGTTTCCGCTGTGCGTACCATCAACCGCTTCTTGCCGGCGTGCATACGTGCGTGTGCCGGGGCCTAGTCACCAGCGTCAAAGGCAAGACGCCTTCTTAATCCCAACTGCGAAAGGCCTATCGGTTGTGTTAACACATGTTTATTACTGCTCTCTTTCATTCTTCCGAGACTGCTGCGCCCCCTTCAGCAACTGGAAACATGTACGGGCAGAGTCCAGTCGGTGGCGATGGAATTGCGTAGCACCCCCAGTGAAGAGTACACCTGCTCTCGTGGTGTGGTTACACTGAGATAGACGTGCCTTAGCCAAATAAAGCTTGCTGCCTTTTCGACATTGTGAAACAGCTTCCTGAGCTCCTTCTACCGCAGTCATCTGCCGCAGTCCTGTTATATCAATGGAGCCGCCCTCCGAGATGAGTAATGTTTCGACAGTAACACCAGAATATCTCTGGCTCCGTAGCCACTTCCGGATGTTACTGCCGCGTAGAATATTTATATGAAAGTCCGCAAGGTGATACATTTGCAGAGAGGGGTTGACACTGCCGCAGGTGTTTATGCATCTTTGGCCCGGCATAGACCTAAGAAATTCACCAGCCTTACATTAAAGTCAGCGGCGAGCAGGGCGATATTGCATGACTTCATCTGCTTTAGTGGAAGTCTTCCTCGGGACTGCCCGGCCGCCTTCGACTGGATATACTTCCCATAAAGCTCTGGATTATGAGCTCGATTCAGCGTCATGTTGGGAAGCGCGGTCGCGTCCGCCCGAAGTATGCGACGATCATGTCATCCTGTGTCCATTTATGATTGCCTAGTGCGGCGATAAGAATAAAAACAAGAGTAAACATGGAACAGGAGGAAGCGAACTTATGGTTTGCCTCAAATGCGCACAGCGTATCTACAGTTTTTCGACTTTCACACGGAGTCGTTCTTGACGCTTTCAAATCTGACGCCCCGTAAAAAATTGGTAGGGCCCACATCTGCGTTGGCCACGTTTCCGCTCCCGCATCTGATGACGGCTCGGTTGAGACCACGGCGACCGACTCGAGGCACCAAGAAGTCACTCGAGCAGCTGTAAGGCCTCATTTTCTCAGACGTGTCGGGTGAACACCACAGCGGAACCGCCTGAAACAGTGCAAGCCTTCTGTGTCGAATTGGTGACGCTTTGCATCCTCGAACCTCTCGATAGATATCGAGATTCCTCGTTCATTTGAATGTTTAACTATCGGACAACAGCTACTATACGGATTACCGCACGTATGGAAAGATGGTACCTCCGTGTATCTTGCTCCGTCTAGTTCCTCTCAATCATATGGAATTTCAGGCGCAGTGGGACAAACCCACACGCCGGCGGCTCGCGCATCCCTTCTCTTTGTTCTTCCATCGGACAGTCTCATCTACAAGGTGTAAATCTCACTATCACGTTCAAATAGAGCTAGTGGACTGCGGACGTGTAGGTACCCGGTTCTGTACAGCCTTCCCCCTGCTTCGTCCTCAAGCGTGGATTCGCACAGACTCGGTGATCTCACGCTGCAAGAGAAGTAATGTGACCTTACGGGTGCGGCATTATCAGTCCTGCGTTTTTCCTCTATAATCTCACATCCTCCGGCTTCGGGTAAACGAATCGTTTCTGGCCTCTCGCAGAATATATGCGGATGTGCGCCGCTCTTGCAGGTGTTCCGTTCCTTGGTGCTTTCAGCTGATGCTAACGAGCAGATTCCGTACGCAATGCTATCCTCCATGAGGTCCGCTAGCTTGCTGTGCCATCTGAAACACGATGCATGCCTTCTGTACCTTACCTCGCGTTCGAAGACGTGTTCGATTCCGTTGGAACAGGAATGTGTTCTCATCTCTAGGCTTGGTCATCGCAGTTCTCTTCATTCCGACCTACAAACACACGCACGGCTCCCTTCCGCTGCAGCCGCATCAGCAAGAGAGCAGATCCGAAACCGGAATCCGCCGGTTCGACCATGAAAGATCATGCAGCCCACCCGACGAACCCTATTCTTGTGAACGTCTATATAGAAAACATCACAAGTGCATCTCTAGGCGTACGCGCCTTCAAATTGTGTCCCTGCGTCGTGACACGAGTCTGACAGGCCTTGTGGTGCTATACCGGTCTGAACTATCGGGTAGTCGACCCCTTTTATCGGTATCCCGGGGCGCATGCACTTACACAGCAAATGCGACGACTGAGCACATCTTCGTGCCTTAGCAGCGCCTGCAGTTATTAGGTATAAGGGTAATGCTCACTCATGTTGTAGGGTGTGAGCCGGAAGGAGGAATGCTGCGAGGGGAACGAGAATGTGGCTAGGGCCTCGACGGTCAAAATCTCGCAGGATTCGAATAAAGCTGTCGTGGCGCGTGAGTCGCTGCGACTCTGCTGTGCATCTGCAAACGATTCCAATTGTCGTTTTGCTGCGTCCCCTGTTGAGCAGCACTCGCACCGTGGTTCTTCTATGCTGGCTCAATATTGCTGTACTGCTACTTTTACAAAACTGAGAGGCACATCCTGGCAGCTACCAGTAGGTCGTCTCACGATTGCTATGTTCCTGAGGCCTAAGGCAAGGCTAATACACGTAGAAAGCAGCCAGTCGGACATATGCCGCGCTCTGATAAGCCTTTACGGTTTTGATGGATGTGCTGAACCAAACAGGAGCCTCTGAGGGAGAGCAGTTGAGCGTCGCTACGATGTACTGTCCCATGCACAGCCTATACTGCACACCATACGGGTAATATCAGGTCAGTTTTGACTCAGCAGCTGCGCTGTAAAGAAGCCTTGCGGTTTTCGGTGTGACCGTGAAAGGTCTGTCAGACTGCAGCTTGAAAGCAGTTTGTCTTCGTCAGAGCGCTGCCAGGAAAACATTGTGGGCTGACCCAGACCGGGGGAAAGAAGTTTGCAAGCCTTCCAGGCATCTATAACTCTCGAGCTGGTAGGGCTCGCTTGCCCGTCCATATTGAGACAGCATCAAGAGCTCTCAACTGACCTTGAACGCGTAGGGATTCACTGTGAATGAGACCACAGAGCTCACTTGCTTTTACCAGTGGTCATGCTAGGCCATTTACCGCGACCTTTCGTCGTTCCTTTTGACATGAAACCGGAGATGTTGTGCAGGTCACAAGCACCATTGTGTTGGTCGTACGAGTTTGCAATAAACAAGACACGTTTAGGAATAGAGGCTACGACGGCACGGTCCCTTTGAAAAGCTGTACATCTCCGGGAGGGGAGCCTGCATTAAGCGTCGGTGTCGCTTTTCCAGGCGTGTAAAGTAGTCAGGGATAAAGTCATGTAAGTTTGATTATGATTGCGCCCTTAGTATATCTCCAATGGCCGTGGATGCAGCAGCGCTAAAAGTATAAAAGGGTGAAGCTTCCTGGCCTTCAGTGACATCGCTGTACGGAAGATGCATGCGACACGCGCACTAAAGGATCTCTCGTGTAGACGCTGACCTGTGGCTGTTTTGTAGCTGAGTCGGCAGAATTGTGGGCGTGATTGAGCGGTAAGGGATATAAAAAGTATACTCCAACTTTTGTTGAATCGCTCACAAAGCTTCTCTGCATCGTCTTCTTCCTGCATATCTGTGCAATCTGATACCGTTTTCTCCCTGACTGAGCACACTCAGATGGTACATGCGGCATAGACAGGGCGCAATGGGGAGGCGCATGAGGCCAACGTTAGGAATACAGATATTATGGAGAGCTGTGAGAAGTAAGATAAGCTTATCTGCATCACTGCAGGGTCCCCAGTTCAAGCCTCTCTTCTTCTCGTGTTGCCTGAAACACCGCAGAATGCAATCCAGCTGAGGACAAGCAAGAGATGCACGCATCACCACCCAGACGGGGGTGTGCAAGACGCACGAAGTGCTGATGAAGCGTCCCCCGTCACGGACCTCACATCGCAACGCAACGTTGCGTGCACAGGACATCTACTAGGTCAGCGTCCTTGATAACGCAGAGGTCTGAACCGCCTGAGTGAGCGTCATCATAGGGATCAAGCTCACACCTGCTGTGCGGCGTGGGAGCGGCTTTGTGGGTGTCCTCGTCGGCTTCGACGCACAAGAAAAGCAATGAAATTTGACGGAGGATGTCGTTTGAGAAACGCAAAAGAAGCAGACATCTAAGCCTTGCAAATCACGCTTCGGGGGGAGCACGTCGCTGCCGAGGGCCTTCCGCTGCCAACAAGCCTACATTTTCAGGTACAACAGCGTCACCGACGGCACTTGAGGTAGAGCTTTAAGTCCAGCGTACGCTGGCTCAACCGGTTCCACAGACGTTCAAAAGCTCTAGAGCCTTTCCTGTCCCTTCGAAGGAGCGCGAAAGGCTGACCTAGCGTGGGGAGGTTATTACTCGAGCTGAGCGGCCGATGCGCACGGATATCCGCGACGTGGAAAGAGCTTTCAAGAAAGGCTTCCGAATTCTGTCATGCTGGTAGTCTCCTTGCAAAGATAGATACACCGCATCAAGAAGGGGACTCTTGCATGCAGTCGTTTTCACTTAATGCGCATCCTACGGCAGTTGTGCATGTGAGCATCAAACTTATAACAGGGCGCTCGAATGTCGGATCATCGCCGGCGTCTACGAGTGCGAACGTCTCAGACGGGAGATCAAGAAAACATACTGTTTTCCGTATCACTGCCGATTCACTCCCTGGGCTGAACCACAATCTGGCACTCGTCGCCCCTGATAACATCGCAACATACAAACTGCATACATGCCGAGTTGCACTGGGTCTCCGGGTCATTAGCCCTGCATTTGATGCATTTGCGTCAGCGTCTAGGGACTGTCCAGGTTGCAGGCAAGCTGTTGCGCCTGTCAAAAGGCTGATTGTGAGGTTTCTCTTTTCACATGCGACTCTATGCACGTTTGAATTCTCCGTAAGAAGTTGAGCACCCTGCTCAGGTGGTGGCGCATAAACACGAGACAGCCAAACGCAAGAACGGCCCCTTCTGCTTAGAAATCACCTTCTTAGCGCGATCCGCTTACTGACAAGAACACTGCTTGTGCATTCGAGAAAGCCTTAGCCACCACCGGCCGTTCCTGTCTATATGGCCTGCTTGGGCTCACCGAGGTACACGCGGATTCCTGTACTTCTATAAATCACATTTCCTCGCAACGCAATAAGTATGGTGGCACACAGCGTCAACGCAGCTCACTCCTGCCTTTCAAGCTCCTGATTGAAAATGCCTCAAATGCTTTCGCGTAACACTTTTCCTCTGTCGTCAGTGAAAGTGAAGACATTGTATACATCCAGGCTGAAGCATTACGTGCCTCGGCAGCGTGTGTGCAACACGTTCTAGGTCAGAGCTTCACCTGAAACTTCGTATGAATCGTGTATGCCATCTCATGTGAGTATAAATAGCTAGGAAGCGCATGTATCTGCAGCGGTTCAAAGAGGTAAAGAGAGGAAGTCACAGCATTTACATGCATCTGTGACGATTTGAAAAAGTAAAGAGAGAAAGTCACAATATGAATGGTCGGAACCTCTTTGCAATCATCTAATCTCTGTAGGGACCAGCTGACTTGTTCCCTACAAGCATCTGGCGTTTAGTGCGAATACGTCGATGGTGCGGCCACACCCAGCTTATCAGCTCGCGAGTGGATTACCAGTCTCCGCTGACTCCTCTGCGCGGCAGAGAATCTCCTCGTCTGTTCCGTCCCCGGTAATTGTGCTGTGTTCAGTGTGCTTACCGCAAGCTAAGGAGACAGCGTGATGATGTGCGATGGACTGGAATATGGTGTCATCAAGGTTTGCCGTGCGCATTTGACTCCCACACTACTTGCTCGTGCCTCCATGACGCCGTGTTCGCACAGTCTCTGGATTACCAGAAGATGCAACGGGTGAGAATGCGAGCACGATGTAGGGGACAGCGCCGGTCTACGACCAATACTACGGCCTCCGCCCTGAACTCATGACCCAGCTGTAGCACCGAGAAGGGACGCAGACACGCGTGGATCTGAAGCGGTATCGTGTCACATTCATCAACGCAGCCTGCTGCCCTCCATATTAGCTCTCTTGTAACAGCGCCTGCCTTTTTCGGCCAACAGTCGCGGAGAAGACTTGTAGTCTACCTCGATATATACCGCCTTGGTTCACCCAGAAGAAACAGGCTAGGTGTTCGACTGCTCCAAACAAAGCCGTCAATAGCTGTAGCTGTAGCTGTTTTCAGCTGTGCTTTATGCAGCGCCTTCGTACATCTTGCCTCGCGAGTCACACAGTGTTCCACAAGGAATTCCGTAGGGTCAGATGCTTGCACGTAGCGGAAAAACTTCCTTCGAAAGCGGAAGCGGATTTTGACTGCAATCGTAAAAGACGGTTGGCCTTCCACGGGAAGCAGAGGCAGTATTGTCCTTGACAGCTCTAGGATCATCTACATGGAAAGCTCACTCTAGCAGCATCCGAGCAGCGCTACCGAGGAAATTCTTCACCGATTTCGGCGCCGACCACGTAGCTAATATAAAGTGAAGTCCTCGCATTCATCCTGCGACTACATTATTAGTTTCTCAATCCAGACTATTACCTCAAACTGATGTTGGGCCAGATCAACGACTTTTCTCCGCACTGGACAACGCTGTGTTCACTGTATTACGTGGGAGTGGCTGAGGCCGACAAGTTCGAGAGATGAACACAAACGAGCACTTCGTTCCTGGAACGTGCAGACACGCCGCCGTGACTGTGTGTCACCTCGCTCACAGCCATGTCAACTAGTGTTCCCATGGCTAGTACTCTCTGCTATTTTTGAAGCAACCTGCTGTGAGCAATAATGGAGCGTGAAAATGCGAATGCCTACTCATACACGCGAAATCATGCCTGATGTCCGTACTCGCAAACTGCCAGACAACGTAGGTTGTCAGGTTGCCCTTGCCATCCTTCGACCTTTGCGTGATACAGAGAATTCCTGCCGACGACAGCAACGTCGAGTGTGACCTTCCTTGAGAATGCATGGGTAAGCAGCACTGCCGTCTTGCCTGCACAAACTGGATGCTTTTGGCGCTCTTCACAGGGCTGACTCGACGTACTAACCCTGTCGAGATGGGCATTTTCCACGGACTGCATAGGAATACCGTCTCACGCGTGGGAGTTTCGGACGTGATGGCGTCTTTCAACTTCATTAGTCGCCTTTTTCCTGTGTACTGCTATAGCCTGATATCTGTAAACTGATGTGGGATACTCAAATGATCTGCCGCGGTCTTCGCATCGTGGTATTTGGGCGGACCCTTAGTCTCGAGGACTGACTGCTCATTTTAAAGGTTTGTCAGCTGATTTTTCCGGCATAGCGTCATCAACAGTAACTGCACATGACGCACCTGGAGGACTACCGTCAGCGCCGGCATCACCGCCTGCGTCCCCGGCCGAGTTCGGGCTGAGGCGCATGCCATATGGATCTTTTGCGCGGGTTGAAGGTTGTACCAACGATAGCTTCACTTGGATTGCCGAGGCACTAGGACGCCATGTGACAGCTTTTGATACGACACGCCTTCATAAACATGTAAGTATATCTTCATATCAGTCTTAAAATTCTCCCCAGCTTTTTCCAATTTTTGATGCTGGGCAAATGAGTCACTCGCAGGATCGGGCTCAAACAGACACCTTGATGACGGGTACGAATTTCCCGTCTGAAGTGATATAGTATCAGCTAGAGACCCAGGTCATGCAAAATCGTAGCATTGTAGCTGATAAAGCGACTGTAGCCTCCGTGTACACACATGAACGACCCTTTCTGGCTGCCAGTAGACACTGTTCTCAGTGACTGAGGCATGATATTTTGACCACTTAGCCTGACAGCTCCTAGAACAAACGGACAGACACCTTGAAGTGCGGCAAAGTGCGCAGTCAGACGCCACAATTACATACGATTGGATTGAAGGCGCCTCACTGAAGAGTTTTAGCACGCTTCGTCACAGTTCAAGGTGGCAGCGCTCTCACTATCACAACAACAACAACCACGTTCTGAAGTCCAGCAGGCGTATATGTACTGGTCGGCAATCTGTGGTAGACACGTCATTGTTAAACGCCTTTTTTACAGCTGACGTCTCAGCGACACACTACTTCGTTAACGCCCCACCGCCGAAGGCGTGCGACGTTGGGGCGGGACGACGCATGCGACGCTCCATAATGCTCCCCGATTCCAGATGGACTTTGCGCGGGTAGGGTGCGTTCTTTAAAGAAGCAGCGACAGCATTATTGGTCACGCTGGTGCTTCCGAGCGTGGCCTTTCGCCCGCTTCTCTTGAGGGGCTAATTTCTGATATTTACTCATGCTCTATGATAGAAGGATGTTGTTTGTAAAAATTTTCTTGGGGAATAAAACGTAACCCTCAAGGCATTCTGGGGGTCGATCCTCCCCCGTCACGCGCCTCGTAGTACGGTACAACCACGCGACAGCAGCAGACACTTGAACATCTGCTTGATAAAATTGAAATTTTGAGGCATGTCACTCGACACACGTGCTGGTCGGATTGAGCATCTCGTGTGTGCAGTCTCAAACGTTCCGCTTGCCTTGCGGCCCTCCGCATGCTTGCCCATGATTAGCCTGAAAAGGAGCACAGATAGCCTCATCCGGACAATACACCGGTGCAGGAGTTCGGCACTAAAAGCTTGGATAGATGCTGAGGATGCCCTAGTCTCCGAGGGTGCGTACGAAAGCTTGCGACACCTGACGTAGGCTAGGGGTCAAGGCATATGTCATGATGGAGCGTAGTCAAACACTGGATAAAGACAATTAGCCCAGCTTCAGGACACATGTAACAACCGAAGGCTTGAACGAAAAGTGCATGCCAACGAGGATTCGGGCGTAGGCGATCACAGGCTCGGTAGAAATTGTCAGAGCCTCAGTGGGGCTTCAGACAAACTCCTCTCAATAGAACAGCGAGACGGTAACTCGGTTCAATCCGCAGACGTGAGGTGACGAAGCACATCTGCGTCGCGAGAAGGACGTCAACGGACGATTTGAAAAAATTGTTGAGCAACCTTCGTTAATAGTAGGCACTCATATCTGCTCGTCGCTATCGGCAAGTTGCAGATTATTATTGAGCATTTAGCCCTGCTTTCCGGCACAATCTATGCACTGAGCCCAAGGTCCATTCCGCGCGAAAGGCTGGAAGAAGACGACGCAGTCACTGAGATTCCTGCTATTGCGTTCAACGCAGGGGACACAGCAGTACGCGCCTATCCAGAACAAGCTGCCTTCGGCTCCATTCTTCAATTACTAAAGAGGATCAAGTCAGCTATCCCAGCAGCCCTAGCAGAATGCGTAGCAGGCTCGCAATTGGGCATTCTATGTCTAGCAACCCGTGCTCCACGGGACATTTCTCATCTGTGCCTGCCGACCAGAGACGCTCCGGCAGACGTGTATGCGCAGCTGCTGGCTTAACTTTGTTGGCTCATCAAAACCCTCACTATCGGCGCATTTGGTGCTTTTGACGGCAATACGACGGGCAATCTTCTACTGCTTTAGAGGAGGAGTTTCGCTGTGCGTACCATCAACCGCTTCTCGCCGGGGTGCATACGTGCGTGTGCCGGGGCCTAGTCACCAGCGTCAGAGGCAAGACGCCTTCTTAATCCCAGCTGCGAACGGCCTATCGGTTGTGTTAATACATGTTTATTACTGCTCTCTTTCATTCTTCCGAGACTGCTGCGCCCCCTTCAGCATCTGGAAACATGTATGGGCAGAGTCCAGTCGGTGGCGATGGAATTGCGTAGCACCCCCCGTGCAGAGTACATCTGCTCTCGTGGTGTGGTTACATTGAAATAGATGTGCCTTAGCCAAATAAAGCTTACTGCCTTTTCGAACATTGTGAAACAGCTTCCTGAGCTCCTTCTACCGCAGTCATCTGCCGCAGTCCTGTTATATCACTGGAGCCGCCCTCCGAGGTGAGTAATGTTTCGAGAGTAACACCAGAAAATCTCTGGCTCCGTAGCCACTTCCGGATGTTACTGCCGCGTAGAATATTTATATGAAAGTCCGCAAGGTGACACATTTGCAGAGAGAGGTTGACACTGCCGCAGGTGTTTATGCACCTCTGGCCCGGCATAGACCTAAGAAATCCACCAGCCTTACATTAAAGTCAGCGGCGAGCAGAGCGATATTGCATGCCTTCATTTGCTTCATCAGAAGTCTTCCTCGGGACTGACTGGCCGCCCTCAACTGGATATGCCTCCCATAAAGCTCTGGACTACGAGCTCGACTCAGCGTCATGTTGCGAAGCGTGGTCGCGTCCGCCCGAAGTATGCGAGGATCACGTCATCCTGTGTCCATTTATGATTGCCTAGTGCGGCGATAAGAATAAAAACAAGAGTAAACATAGAACAGGAGGAAGCAAACTTATGTTTTGCCTCAAATGCGCACAGCTTATCTACAGTTTTTCGACTTTCACACGGAGTCGTTCTTGGCGCGTTCAAATCTGACGCCCCGTAAAAAATTGGTAGGGCCCACATCTGCGTTGGCCAGATTTCCGCTCCCGCATCTGACGACAGCTCGGTTGAGACCGCGGCGACCGACTTGAGGCACCAAGAAGTCACTCGAGCAGCTGTAAGGCCTCATTTTCTCAGACGTGTCGGGTGAACACCACAGCGGAACCGCCTGAAACAGTGCAAGCCTTCTGCGTCGAATTGGTGACGCTTTGCATCCTCGAACCTCTCGATAGATATCGAGATTCCTCGTTCATTTGAATGCTTAATTATCGGACAACAGCTACTGTACGCATTACCGCACGTATGGAAAGATGGTACCTCCGTGTATCTTGCTCCGTCTAGTTCCTCTCAATCATATGGAATTTCAGGCGCAGTGGGACAAACCCACACGCCGGCGTGTCACGCATCCTTTTCTTTGTTCTTCCATCGGACAGTCTCATCTACAAGGTGTAAATCTCACTATCACGTTCAAATAGAGCTAGTGGACTGCGGATGTGTGGGTTCCCGGTTCTGTACAGCCTTCCCCCTGCTTCATCCTCAAGCGTGGATTCGCACAGACTCGGTGATCTCACGCTGCAAGAGAAGTAATGTGACCTTGCGGGTGCGGCATTATCAGTCCTGCGTTTTTCCTCTATAATCTCACATCCTCCGGCTTTGGTTAAACGCATCGTTTCTGGCCTCTCGCAGAATGTATGCGGATGTGCGCAGCTCTTGCGAGTGTTCCGTTCCTTGATGCTTTCAACTGATGCTAACGGGCAGGTTCCGTACGCAACGCTATCCTCCATGAAGTCCGCTAGCCCGCTATGCCATCTGAAACACGATGCATGCCTTCTGTACCTTACCTCGCGTTCGAAGACGTGTTCGATTCCGTTGGAACAGGAATGTGTTCTCATCTCTAGGCTTGGTCATCGCAGTTCTCTTCATTCCGACCTACAAACACTCGCACGGCTCCCTTCCGCTGCAGCCGAATCAGCAAGAGAGCAGATCCGAAACCGGAATCCGCCGGTTCGATCATGAAAGATCATGCAGCCCAGCCGACGAACCCTATTCTTGTGAACGTCTATACAGGAAACATCACAACTGCATCTCTAGGCGTGCGCGCCTTCAAATTGTGCCCCTGCTTCGTGCCACGAGTTTGACAGGCCTTGTGGTGCTATGCCGGTCTGAACTATCGTGTAGTCGACCCCTTTTATCGGTATCCCGGGGCGCATGCACTTACACAGCAAATGCGACGACTGAGCACATCTTCGCGCCTTAGCAGCGCCTGCAGTTATTAGGTATAAGGGTAATGCTCAAGCATGTTGTAGGGTGTGAGCCGGAAGGAGGAACGCTACGAGGGGAACGAGAATGTGGCTAGGGCCTCGACGGTAGAAATCTCGCAGGATTCGAATAAAGCTGTCGTGGCGCGTGAGTCGCTGCGACTCTGCTGTGCATCTGCAGACGATTCCAATTGCCGTTTTGCTGCGTCCCTTGTTGAGCAGCACTCGCAGCGTGCTTCTTCTACGCTGGCTCAATATTGCTGTACTGCTACTTTTACAAAACTGGGAGGCACATCCTGGCAGCTACCAGTAGGTCGTCTCACGATTGCTATGTTCCTGAGGCCTAAGGCAAGGCTAATACACGTAGAAAGCAGCCAGTCGGACATATGCCGCGCTCTGATAAGCCTTTACGGTTTTGATGGATGTGCTGAACCAAACAGGAGCCTCTGAGGGAGAGCAGTTGAGCGTCGCTACGATGTACTGTCCCATGCACAGCCTATACTGCACACCATACGGGTAAATATCAGGTCAGTTTTGACTCAGCAGCTGCGCCTGTAAAGAAGCCTTGCGGTTTTCGGTGTGACCGTGAAAGGTCTGTCAGACTGCAGCTTGAAAGCAGTTTGTCTTCGTCAGAGCGCTGCCAGGAAAACATTGTGGGCTGACCCAGACCGGGGGGAAAGAAGTTTGCAAGCCTTCCAGGCATCTATAACTCTCGAGCTGGTAGGGCTCGCTTGCCCGTCCATATTGAGACAGCATCAAGAGCTCTCAACTGACCTTGAACGCGTAGGGATTCACTGTGAATGAGACCACAGAGCTCACTTGCTTTTACCAGTGGTCATGCTAGGCCATTTACCGCGACCTTTCGTCGTTCCTTTTGACATGAAACCGGAGATGTTGTGCAGGTCACAAGCACCACTGTGTTGGTCGTACGAGTTTGCAACAAACATGACACGTATAGGAATAGAGGCTACGACGGCACGGTCCCTTTGAAAAGCTGTACATCTCCGGGAGGGGAGCCTGCAATAAGCGTCGATGTCGCTTTTTCCAGGCGTGTAAACTAGTCAGGGATAAAGTCATGTAAGTTTGATTATGATTGCGCCCTTAGTATATCTCCAATGGCTGTGGATGCAGCAGCGCTAAAAGCATAAAAGGGTGAAGCTTCCCGGCCTTCAGTGACATCGCCGTACGGAAGATGCATGCGACACGCGCACTAAAGGATCTCTCGTGTAGACGCTGACCTGTGGCTGTTTTGGAGCTGAGTCGGCAGAATTGTGGGCGTGATTGAGCGGTAAGGGATATGAAAAGTATACTCCAACTTTTGCTGAATCGCTCACAAAGCTTCTCCGCATCGTCTTCTTCCTGCATATCTGTGCAATCTGATACCGTTTTCTCCCTGACTGAGTACACTCAGATGGTACATGCGGCATAGACAAGGCGCAATGGGGAGGCGCATGAGGCCAACGTTAGGAATACAGATATTATGGGAGAGCTGTGAGAAGTAAGATAAGCTTATCTGCATTACTGCAGGGCTCCCAGTTCAAGCCGCTCTTCTTCTTGTGTTGCCTGAAACACCGCAGAATGCAATCCAGCTGAGAACAAGCAAGAGATGCACGCATCACCACCCAGATGGGAATCTGCAAGGCGTACGAAGTGCTGATGAAGCGTCCCCCGCCACGGACCTCACATCGCAACGCAACGTTGCGTGCACAGGACAACTACTAGGTCAGCGTCCTTGATAACACAGAGGTCTGAACCGCCTGAGTGAGCGTCATCATAGGGATCAAGCTCACACCTGCTGTGCGGCGTGGGAGCGGCTTTGTGGGTGTCCTTGTCGGCTTCGGCGCACGCACAAGAAAAGCAATGAAATTTGACGGAGGATGTCGTTTGAGAAACGAAAAAGAAGCAGACATCTAAGCCTTGCAAAACACGCTTCGGGGGGAGCACGTCGCTGCCGGGGGCCTTCCGCTGCCAACAAGCCTACATTTTCAGGTACAACAGCGTCACCAACGGCACTTGAGGTAGAGCTTTAAGTCCAGCGTACGTTGGTTCAACCGGCTCCACAGACGTTCAAAAGCTCTAGAGCCTTCCCTGTCCCTTCGAAGGAGCGCGAAAGGCTGACCTAGCGTGGGGAGGTTATTACCTGGAGCTGAGCGGCCGATGCGCACGGATATCCGCGACGTGGAAAGAGCTTTCAAGAAAGGCTTCCGAATTCTGTCATGCTGGTAGTCTCCTTGCAAAGATAGATACACCGCATCAAGAAGGGGACTCTTGCATGCAGTCGTTTTCACTTAGTGCGCATCCTACGGCAGTTGTGTATGTGAGCATCAAACCTATAGCAGGGCGCTCGAGTGTCGGATCATCGCCGGCGTCCACGAGTGCGAACGTCTCAGACGTGAGATCAAGAAAACATACTGTTTTCCGTATCACTGCCGATTTCACTCCCTGGGATGAACCACATTCTGGCACTCGTCGCCCCTGATAACATCGCAGCATACAAAACTGCATACATGCCGAGTTGCACTGGGTCTCCGGGTCATTAGCCCTGCATTTGATGCATTCGGGTCAGCGTATAGGAATCGTCCAGGTCGCGGTCAAGCTAGTGAGCCTGCCAGAAGGCTGATTCTCAAACTTTCTCCTTTCACATGCGACTCTATGCACGTCTGGATTCTCCGTGAGAAAGCGGGCACCCCTGCTCAGGTGGTGGCGCATAAACACAAGACAGCCGAAAGAAAAAACGGCCCCTTCTGCTTAGAAATCACCTACCCAGCGCGATCCGCTTACTGACAAGAACGCTGCTTGTGCATTCGAGAAAGCCTTAACCACCACCGGCCGTTCCTGCCTATATGGCCTGCTTGGGCTCACCGAGATTCACGCGGATTCCTGTACTTCTATAAATCACATTTCCACGCAACGCAATAAGTACGCTGGCACACAGCATCGACGCAGCTCACTCCTGCCTTTCAAGCTCCTGATTGAAAACGCCCTCTAATGCTTTCGCGTAACACTTTTCGTCTGTCGTCAGTGAAAGTGAAAACATTGTATACATCCAGGCTGAAGCATTACGTGCTTCAGCAGCGTGTGTGCAACACCTTCCAGGTCAGAGCTTCACCTGGAAATTTCGTATGAATCGTGTATGCCATCTCATGTGAGTATAAATAGCTAGGAAGCGCATGTATCTGCAGCGGTTCAAAGAGGTAAAGAGAGGAAGTCACAGCATTTACACGCATTTGTGACGATTTGAAAAAGTAAAGACAGAAAGTCACAATATGAATGGCCGGAACCTCTTTGCAATCATCTAATCTCTGTGCGAACCAGCTGACTTGTTCCCTACAAGCACCTGGCGTTTAGTGTGAATACGTCGATGGTGCGGCCACACCCAGCTTATCAGCTCGCGAGTGGATTACCAGTCTCGGCTGACTCCTCTGCGCGGCAGAGGATCTCCTCATCTGTTCCGTCCCCGGTAATTGTGCTGTGTTCAGTGTGCTTACCCCAAGCTAAGGAGACAGTGTCATGTTGTGCGATGGACTGGAATATGGTGTCATCAAGGTTTGCCGTGCGCATTTGACTCCCCACACTACTTGCTCGTGCCTCCATGACGCCGTGTTTGCACTGTCTCTGGATTACCAGAAGATGCAACGGGTGAGAATGCGAGCACGATGTAGGGGACAGCCGCCGGTCCTACGACCAATACTACGGCCTCCGCCCTGAACTCATGACCCAGCTGTAGCACCGAGAAGGAACGCAGACACGCGTGGATCTGAAGCGGTATCGTGTCACATTCATCAGCGCAGCCTGCTGGCCTTCATATTAGCTCGCTTGTAACAGCGCCTGCCTTTTTCGGCCAATAGTGGCGGAGAAGACTTATACTCTTTCTCGACATATACCGCCTTGGTTCACCCCCGAAGAAACAGGCTAGGTGTTCGACTGCTTCAAACAAAGCCGTCAATAGCTGTAGCTGTAGCTGTTTTCAGCTGTGCTTTATGCAGCGCCCTCGTACATCTTGCCTCGCGAGTCACACAGTGTTCCACAAGGAACTCCGTAGGGTCAGATGCTTGCACGTAGCTAAAAGACTTCTTTCGAAGGCAGAAGCGGATTTTAACTTCAATCGTAAGAGATTGTTGGGCATCCACGGGAAGCAGAGGCAGTATTGCCCTTTACGGCTCTAGGATCTTCTACATGGAAAGCTCACTCTAGCAGTATACGAGCAGCGCTACCGAGGAAAGTTCTTCACCGATTTCGGCGCCGACCAAGTAGCTAATATAAAGTGAAGTCCTCGCATTCATCCTGCGACTACATTATTAGTTCCTCAATCCAGACTATTACCCTCAAACTGATGTTGGGCCAGACCAACGACTGTTCTCCGCACTGGACAACGCTGTGTTTACTGTATTTCGTGGGAGTGGCTGAGGCCGACAAGTTCGAGAGATGCACACAAACGAGCACTTCGTTCCTGGAACGGGCAGACACCCCGCCGTGACTGTGTGTCACCTCGCTCACAGCCATGTCAACTAGTGTTCCCATGGGCTAGTACTCTCTGCTATTTTTGAAGCAACCTGCTGTGAGCAATAATGGAGCGTGAAAATGCGAATGCATACTCATACACGCGAAATCATGCCTGATGTCCGTACTCGCAAAACTGCCTGACAGGTATGTTGTCAGGTTGCCCTTGCCATCCTTCGACCTTTGCGTGATACAGAGAATTCCTGCCGACGACAGCAACGTCGAGTGTGACCTTCCTTGAGAATGCACGGGTAAGCAGCACTGCGGTCTCGCCTGCACAAACTGGATGCTTTTGGCGCTCTTCACAGGGCTGACTCGACGTACTAGCCCTGTCGAGATGGGCATTTTCCACGGACTGCGTAGGAAGACCGTCTCACGCGTGGGAGTTTCGGACGTGATGGCGTCTCTCAACTTCATTAGTCTCCTTTTTCCTGTGTACTGCTATAGCCTGATATCTGTAAACTGAACGTGGGATACTCAAATGATCTGCCGCGGTCCTTCGCATCGTGGTACATCGGGCGGACCCTTAGTCTCGAGGACCGACTGCTCATTTTAAAGATTTTTTCAGCTGATTTTTCCAACGTAGCATCATTAACGGTCACTGCACATGACGCATCTGGGAGGACTACCGTCAGCGCCCAGCATCACCGCCTGCGTCCCCCGGCCGAGTTCGGGCTGAGGCGCATGCCATATGGATCTTTTGAGCGGGTTGAAGGTTGTACCAACGATAGCTTCACTTGGATTGCCGAGGCACTAGGACGCCATCTGACAGCTTTTGATACGACACGCCTTCATAATCACGTAAGTATATCTCCATATCAGTCTTAAAATTCTCCCCAGTTTTTTTCAATTGATGATGCTGGGCAAATGAGTCACTCGCAGGATCGGGCTCAAACAGACACCTTGATGACGGGTACGAATTTCCCGTCTGAAGTGATATAGTATCAGATGGAGACCCAGGTCATGCAGAATCGTAGCATTGTAGTTGATATTGCGACTGCAGCCTCCGTGTACACACATGAATGACCCTTTCTGTCTGCCAGTAGACATTGTTCTCAGTGACTGAGGCATAATATTTTGACCACTTAGCCTGAGAGCTCCTAGAACAAACGGACACGCACCTTCAAGTGCGGCAAAGTGCGCAGTCAGACGACACAGTTACATAAGGTTCGATTGAAGGCGCTTCAAGGTCACGGAAGAGTTTTACCACGCTTCGTCACAGTTCAAGGTGGCAGCGCTCTCACTGTCTAAATTGCGCCATCACGTAACATGGTACCTGCTGCCTCAAGCCAGGGGACTCCAAACATGCAATGCCTTACACAACCACGTTCTGAAGTCCAGCACGCGTATACGTACTGGTCGGCAATCTGTGGTAGACACGTCCATTGTTAAACGCCTTTTTTTACAGCCGATGCCTCAGCGACACACTACTTCGTTAACGCCCCACCGCCGAAGGCGTGCGACGTTGGGGCGGGACGACGCATGCGACGCTCCATAATGCTCCCCGATTCCAGATGGGCTATGGACGGGTAGGGTGTGTTCTTGAAAGAGGCAGCGACAGCATTATTGGGCACGCTGGTGCTTCCGAGCGTAGCTTTTCGCCCGCTTCTCTAGAGGGGGCTAATTTCTCATATTTACGCATGCTCTGTGATAGTAGGACGTTGTTTGTAAAAGTTTTCTGGGGGAATAAAACGTAACCCTCAAGGCATTCTGGGGGTCGATCTTCCCCGTCACGCGCCTTGTAGTACGGTACAACCCACGCAACAGCAGCAGACACTTGAACATCTGCTTGATAAAATTGAAATTTTGAGGCATGTCACTCGACACACGTGCTGGTCGGATTGAGCATCTCGTGTGTGCAGTCTCAAACGTTCCGCGTGCCTTGCGGGCCCTCCGCATGCTTGCCCATGATTAGCCTGAAAAGGAGCACAGATAGCCTCATCCGGACAATACACCGGTGCAGGAGTTCGGCACTAAAAGCTTGGATAGACGCTGAGGATGCTCTAGTCTCCGAGCGTGCGTAGGAAAGCTTGCGACACCTGACGTAGGCTAGGGGGTCAAGGCATATGTCCTGATGGAGCGTAGTCAAACACTGGATAAAGACAATTAGCCCAGCTTCAGGACACATGTAACAACCGAAGACTTGAACGAAACGTGCATGCCAACGAGGATTCGGGCGTAGGCGATCACAGGCTCGGTAGAAATAGTCAGAGCCTCGGTGGCGCTTCAGACAAACTCCTCTCAATGGAACAGCGAGACGATAAGTCGGTTCAATCCGCAGACGTGAGGTGACGAATCACATCTGCGTCGCGAGAAGGACGTCAACGGACGATTTGAAAAAATTGTTCAGCAACTTTCGTTAATAGTAGGCACTCATATCTGCTCGTCGCTATCGGGAAGCTGCAGATTATTATTGAGCCCTGCTTTCCGGCACAATCTATGAACTGAGCCCAAGATCCATTCCGCGCGAAAGGCTGGAAGAAGACGACGCAGTCACTGAGATTCCTGCTATTGCGGTCAACGCAGGGGACACGGCAGTACGCGCCTATCCAGAACAAACTGCCTTCGGCTCCATTCTTCAATTACTAAAGAGGATCAAGTCAGCCATCGCAGCAGCCCTAGCAGAATGCGTAGCAGGATCGCAATTGGGCATGCTATGTCTAGCAACCCGTGCTCCACGGGACATTTCTCATCTGTGCCTGCCGACCAGAGACGCTCCGGCAGACGTGTATGCGCAGCTGCTGGCTTAACTTTGTTGGCTCATCAAAACCCTCACTATCGGCGCATTTGGTGCTTTTGACGGCAATACGACGGGCAATCTTCTACTGCTTCAGAGGAGGAGTTTCGCTGTGCGTACCATCAACCGCTTCTCGCCGGCGTGCATACGTGCGTGTGCCGGGGCCTAGTCCACCAGCGTCAGAGGCAAGACGCCTTCTTAATCCCAGCTGCGAACGGCCTATCGGTTGTGTTAATACATGTTTATTACTGCTCTCTTTCATTCTTCCGAGACTGCTGCGCCCCCTTCAGCAACTGGAAACATGTATGGGCAGAGTCCAGTCGGTGGCGATGGAATTGCGTAGCACCCCCCGTGCAGAGTACATCTGCTCTCGTGGTGTGGTTACATTGAAATAGATGTGCCTTAGCCAAATAAAGCTTACTGCCTTTTCGAACATTGTGAAACAGCTTCCTGAGCTCCTTCTACCGCAGTCATCTGCCGCAGTCCTGTTATATCACTGGAGCCGCCCTCCGAGGTGAGTAATGTTTCGAGAGTAACACCAGAAAATCTCTGGCTCCGTAGCCACTTCCGGATGTTACTGCCGCGTAGAATATTTATATGAAAGTCCGCAAGGTGACACATTTGCAGAGAGAGGTTGACACTGCCGCAGGTGTTTATGCACCTCTGGCCCGGCATAGACCTAAGAAATCCACCAGCCTTACATTAAAGTCAGCGGCGAGCAGAGCGATATTGCATGCCTTCATTTGCTTCATCAGAAGTCTTCCTCGGGACTGACTGGCCGCCCTCGACTGGATATGCCTCCCATAAAGCTCTGGACTACGAGCTCGACTCAGCGTCATGTTGCGAAGCGTGGTCGCGTCCGCCCGAAGTATGCGAGGATCACGTCATCCTGTGTCCATTTATGATTGCCTAGTGCGGCGATAAGAATAAAAACAAGAGTAAACATAGAACAGGAGGAAGCAAACTTATGTTTTGCCTCAAATGCGCACAGCTTATCTACAGTTTTTCGACTTTCACACGGAGTCGTTCTTGGCGCGTTCAAATCTGACGCCCCGTAAAAAAATTGGTAGGGCCCACATCTGCGTTGGCCAGATTTCCGCTCCCGCATCTGACGACAGCTCGGTTGAGACCGCGGCGACCGACTTGAGGCATCAAGAAGTCACTCGAGGCAGCTGTAAGGCCTCATTTTCTCAGACGTGTCGGGTGAACACCACAGCGGAACCGCCTGAAACAGTGCAAGCCTTCTGTGTCGAATTGGTGACGCTTTTGCATCCTCGAACCTCTCGATAGATATCGAGATTCCTCGTTCATTTGAATGTTTAACTATCGGACAACAGCTACTATAACGGATTACCGCACGTATGGAAAGATGGTACCTCCGTGTATCTTGCTCAGTCTAGTTCCTCTCAATCATATGGAATTTCAGGCGCAGTGGGACAAACCCACACGCCGGCGGCTCGCGCATCCCTTCTCTTTGTTTCTTCCATCGGACAGTCTCATCTACAAGGTGTAAATCTCACTATCACGTTCAAATAGAGCTAGTGGATTGCGGACGTATAGGTACCGGGGTTCTGTACAGCCTTCCCCCTGCTTCGTCCTCAAGCGTGGATTTGCACAGACTCGGTGATCTCACGCTGCAAGAGAAGCAATGTGACCTTGTGGGCGCGGCATTATTAGTTCTGCGTTTTTCCCCTATAATCTCACATCCTCCAGCTTTGGGTAAAACGCATCGTTTCTGGCCTCTCGCAGAATGTATGCGGATGTGCGCAGCTCTTGCGAGTGTTCCGTTCCTTGGTGCGTTCAGCTGATGCTAACGGGCAGGTTCCGTACCCAACGCTATTCTCCATGAGGTCCGCTAGCCCGCTGTGCCATCTGAAACACGATGCATGCCTTCTGTACGCTACCTCGCGTTCGAACAGGTGTTCGATTCCGTTGGGACAGGAATGTGTTCTCATCTCTAGGCTTGGTCTTCTCAGTTCTCTTCATTCCGACCTACAAACACACGCGCGGCTCCCTTCCGCTGCAGCCGCATCAGCAAGAGAGCAGATCCGAAGCCGGAATCCGCCGGTTCGATCATGAAAGATCATGCAGCCCAGCCGACGAACCCTATTCTTGTGAACGTCTATACAGGAAACATCACAACTGCATCTCTAGGCGTGCGCGCTTTCAAATTGTGCCCCTGCGTCGTGCCACGAGTTTGACAGGCCTTGTGGTGCTATGCCGGTCTGAACTATCGTGTAGTCGACCCCTTTTTATCGGTATCCCGGGGCGCATGCACTTACACAGCAAATGCGACGACTGAGCACATCTTCCGCGCCTTAGCAGCGCCTGCAGTTATTAGGTATAAGGGTAATGCTCAAGCATGTTGTAGGGTGTGAGCCGGAAGGAGGAACGCTACGAGGGGAACGAGAATGTGGCTAGGGCCTCGACGGTAGAAATCTCGCAGGATTCGAATAAAGCTGTCGTGGCGCGTGAGTCGCTGCGACTCTGCTGTGCATCTGCAGACGATTCCAATTGCCGTTTTGCTGCGTCCCTTGTTGAGCAGCACTCGCAGCGTGCTTCTTCTACGCTGGCTCAATATTGCTGTACTGCTACTTTTACAAAACTGGGAGGCACATCCTGGCAGCTACCAGTAGGTCGTCTCACGATTGCTATGTTCCTGAGGCCTAAGGCAAGGCTAATACACGTAGAAAGCAGCCAGTCGGACATATGCCGCGCTCTGATAAGCCTTTACGGTTTTGATGGATGTGCTGAACCAAACAGGAGCCTCTGAGGGAGAGCAGTTGAGCGTCGCTACGATGTACTGTCCCATGCACAGCCTATACTGCACACCATACGGGTAATATCAGGTCAGTTTTGACTCAGCAGCTGCGCTGTAAAGAAGCCTTGCGGTTTTCGGTGTGACCGTGAAAGGTCTGTCAGACTGCAGCTTGAAAGCAGTTTGTCTTCGTCAGAGCGCTGCCAGGAAAACATTGTGGGCTGACCCAGACCGGGGGAAAGAAGTTTGCAAGCCTTCCAGGCATCTATAACTCTCGAGCTGGTAGGGCTCGCTTGCCCGTCCATATTGAGACAGCATCAAGAGCTCTCAACTGACCTTGAACGCGTAGGGATTCACTGTGAATGAGACCACAGAGCTCACTTGCTTTTACCAGTGGTCATGCTAGGCCATTTACCGCGACCTTTCGTCGTTCCTTTTGACATGAAACCGGAGATGTTGTGCAGGTCACAAGCACCACTGTGTTGGTCGTACGAGTTTGCAACAAACATGACACGTATAGGAATAGAGGCTACGACGGCACGGTCCCTTTGAAAAGCTGTACATCTCCGGGAGGGGAGCCTGCAATAAGCGTCGATGTCGCTTTTCCAGGCGTGTAAAACTAGTCAGGGATAAAGTCATGTAAGTTTGATTATGATTGCGCCCTTAGTATATCTCCAATGGCTGTGGATGCAGCAGCGCTAAAAGCATAAAAGGGTGAAGCTTCCCGGCCTTCAGTGACATCGCCGTACGGAAGATGCATGCGACACGCGCACTAAAGGATCTCTCGTGTAGACGCTGACCTGTGGCTGTTTTGTAGCTGAGTCGGCAGAATTGTGGGCGTGACTGAGCGGTAAGGGATATGAAAAGTATACTCCAACTTTTGTTGAATCGCTCACAAAGCTTCTCTGCATCGTCTTCTTCCTGCATATCTGTGCAATCTGATACCGTTTTCTC
>NW_026696916.1:0-40904 GCF_030435755.1 Ochotona princeps | reverse complement strand
TGTGGAGTTGGTGGCATGTGAAACCCGCATGTGGAGCATTCGTTTGTGTGGGATGCTCTACCAGGTTCATTCCTAGATAATGCACTCAAAGGGCAGTAAGCATAGAGTGTGAAAACTGAGTTTCCTTGAGAGCTGCTTGGAAGCCTGATGGTGTGTGAAGTTAGTGAGCCAAATGGAGTTGTTCTCCCACAAGAACCACTCGGCTGATCCTTCTTCAATATGCCCTTCAGCAACATGCAGTGTTTCCTTGATTGAATTAGCTCTCACACCAATATTTGCGTCTGGAGCCTTTGCATTGAGGGCTATGTGAAAATGGCTGTGGCGCTGAAGTTGCCTGTCAATGTGGAGTTGGTGGCATGTGAAACCCGCATGTGGAGCACTCGTTTGTGTGGGATGCTCTACTAGATTCATTCCTAGCTAATGCACTCAAAGGGCACTAAGCTTAGAGTGTGAAAACTGAGTTTCCTTGAGAGCTACTTGGAAGCCTGATGGTGTGTGAAGTTAGTGAGCCAAGTGGAGTTGTTCTCCCACAAGAACCACTCGGCTGATCCTTCTTCAATATGCCCTTCACCAACATGCAGTGTTTCCTTGATTGAATTAGCTCTCACACCAATATTTGCGTCTAGAGCCTTTACATTGAGGGCTATCTGAAAACGGCTGTGGCGCTGAAGTTGCTTGTGAATGTGGAGTTGGTGGCATGTGAAACCCGCATGTGGAGCATTCGTTTGTGTGGGATGCTCTACCAGGTTCATTCCTAGATAATGCACTCAAAGGGCACTAAGCATAGAGTGTGAAAACTGAGTTTCCTTGAGAGCTGCTTGGAAGCCTGATGGTGTGTGAAGTTAGTGAGCCAAATGGAGTTGTTCTCCCACAGGAACCACTCGGCTGATCCTTCTTCAATATGCCCTTCACCAACATGCAGTGTTTCCTTGATTGAATTAGCTCTCACACCAATATTTGCGTCTAGAGCCTTTGCATTGAGGGCTATCTGAAAACGGCTGTGGCGCTGAAGTTGCCTGTGAATGTGGAGTTGGTGGCATGTGAAACCCGCATGTGGAGCATTCGTTTGTGTGGGATGCTCACCAAGTTTCATTTCAGTACTAGGCACTCAAAGGGCACTAAGCATAGAGTGTGAAAACTGAGTTTCCTTGAGAGCTGCTTGGAAGCCTGATGGTGTGTGAAGTTAGTGAGCCAAATGGAGCTGTTCTCCCACAAGAACCACTCGGCTGATGCTCTTCAATATGCCCTTCAGCAACATGCAGTGTTTCCTTGATTGAATTAGCTCTCACACCAATATTTGCGTCTAGAGCCTTTGCATTGAGGGCTATCTGAAAATGGCTGTGGCGCTGAAGTTGCCTGTGAATGTGGAGTTGGTGGCATGTGAAACCCGCATGTGGAGCATTCGTTTGTGTGGGATGCTCACCAAGCTTCATTTCAGTCCTAGGCACTCAAAGGGCATTAAGCCTAGAGTGTGAAAACTGAGTTTCCTTGAGAGCTGCTTGGAAGCCTGATGGTGTGTGAAGTTAGTGAGCCAAATGGAGTTGTTCTCCCACAAGAACCACTCGGCTGATCCTTCTTCAATATGCCCTTCAGCAACATGCAGTGTTTCCTTGATTGAATTAGCTCTCACACCAATATTTGCGTCTAGAGCCTTTGCATTGAGGGCTATCTGAAAACGGCTGTGGCGCTGAAGTTGCCTGTGAATGTGGAGTTGGTGGCATGTGAAACCCGCATGTGGAGCATTCGTTTGTGTGGGATGCTCACCAAGCTTCATTTCAGTCCTAGGCACTCAAAGGACACTAAGCATAGAGTGTGAAAACTGAGTTTCCTTGAGAGCTGCTTGGAAGCCTGATGGTGTGTGAAGTTAGTGAGCCAAATGGAGTTGTTCTCCCACAAGAACCACTCGGCTGATCCTTCTTCAATATGCCCTTCAGCAACATGCAGTATTTCCTTGATTGAATTAGCTCTCACACCAATATTTGCGTCTAGAGCCTTTGCATTGAGGGCTATCTGAAAACGGCTGTGGCGCTGAAGTTGCCTGTGAATGTGGAGTTGGTGGCATGTGAAACCCGCATGTGGAGCATTCGTTTGTGTGGGATGCTCTACCAAGCTTCATTTCAGTCCTAGGCACTCAAAGGGCACTAAGCATAGAGTGTGAAAACTGAGTTTCCTTGAGAGCTGCTTGGAAGCCTGATGGTGTGTGAAGTTAGTGAGCCAAATGGAGTTGTTCTCCCACAGGAACCACTTGGCTGATCCTTCTTCAATATGCCCTTCACCAACATGCAGTGTTTCCTTGATTGAATTAGCTCTCACACCAATATTTGCGTCTAGAGCCTTTGCATTGAGGGCTATCTGAAAACGGCTGTGGCGCTGAAGTTGCCTGTGAATGTGGAGTTGGTGGCATGTGAAACCCGCATGTGGAGCATTCGTTTGTGTGGGATGCTCTACCAGGTTCATTCCTAGATAATGCACTCAAAGGGCAGTAAGCATAGAGTGTGAAAACTGAGTTTCCTTGAGAGCTGCTTGGAAGCCTGATGGTGTGTGAAGTTAGTGAGCCAAATGGAGTTGTTCTCCCACAAGAACCACTCGGCTGATCCTTCTTCAATATGCCCTTCAGCAACATGCAGTGTTTCCTTGATTGAATTAGCTCTCACACCAATATTTGCGTCTGGAGCCTTTGCATTGAGGGCTATGTGAAAACGGCTGTGGCGCTGAAGTTGCCTGTCAATGTGGAGTTGGTGGCATGTGAAACCCGCATGTGGAGCACTCGTTTGTGTGGGATGCTCTACTAGATTCATTCCTAGCTAATGCACTCAAAGGGCACTAAGCATAGAGTGTGAAAACTGAGTTTCCGTGAGAGCTACTTGGAAGCCTGATGGTGTGTGAAGTTAGTGAGCCAAGTGGAGTTGTTCTCCCACAAGAACCACTCGGCTGATCCTTCTTCAATATGCCCTTCACCAACATGCAGTGTTTCCTTGATTGAATTAGCTCTCACACCAATATTTGCGTCTAGAGCCTTTACATTGAGGGCTATCTGAAAACGGCTGTGGCGCTGAAGTTGCTTGTGAATGTGGAGTTGGTGGCATGTGAAACCCGCATGTGGAGCATTCGTTTGTGTGGGATGCTCTACCAGGTTCATTCCTAGATAATGCACTCAAAGGGCACTAAGCATAGAGTGTGAAAACTGAGTTTCCTTGAGAGCTGCTTGGAAGCCTGATGGTGTGTGAAGTTAGTGAGCCAAATGGAGTTGTTCTCCCACAAGAACCACTCGGCTGATCCTTCTTCAATATGCCCTTCACCAACATGCAGTGTTTCCTTGATTGAATTAGCTCTCACACCAATATTTGCGTCTAGAGCCTTTGCATTGAGGGCTATCTGAAAACGGCTGTGGCACTGAAGTTGCCTGTGAATGTGGAGTTGGTGGCATGTGAAACCCGCATGTGGAGCATTCTTTTGTGTGGGATGCTCTACCAGGTACATTCCTAGATAATGCACACAAAGGGCAGTAAGCATAGAGTGTGAAAACTGAGTTTCCTTGAGAGCTGCTTGGAAGCCTGATGGTGTGTGAAGTTAGTGAGCCAAATGGAGTTGTTCTCCCACAAGAACCACTCGGCTGATCCTTCTTCAATATGCCCTTCACCAACATGCAGTGTTTCCTTGATTGAATTAGCTCTCACACCAATATTTGCATCTAGAGCCTTTGCATTGAGGGCTATCTGAAAACGGCTGTGGCGCTGAAGTTGCCTGTGAATGTGGAGTTGGTGGCATGTGAAACCCGCATGTGGAGCACTCGTTTGTGTGGGATGCTCTACCAGGTTCATTCCTAGATAATGCACTCAAAGGGCACTAAGCATAGAGTGTGAAAACTGAGTTTCCTTGAGAGCTACTTGGAAGCCTGATGGTGTGTGAAGTTAGTGAGCAAAGTGGAGTTGTTCTCTCACAAGAACCACTCGGCTGATCCTTCTTCAATATGCCCTTCACCAACATGCAGTGTTTCCTTGATTGAATTAGCTCTCACACCAATATTTGCGTCTAGAGCCTTTGCATTGAGGGCTATCTGAAAACGGCTGTGGCGCTGAAGTTGCCTGTGAATGTGGAGTTGGTGGCATGTGAAACCCGCATGTGGAGCACTCGTTTGTGTGGGATGCTCTACTAGATTCATTCCTAGATAATGCAGTGAAATGGCACTAGGCATAGAGTGTGAAAACTGAGTTTCCTTGAGAGCTGCTTGGAAGCCTGATGGTGTGTGAAGTTAGTGAGCCAAATGGAGTTGTTCTCCCACAGGAACCACTTGGCTGATCCTTCTTCAATATGCCCTTCACCAACATGCAGTGTTTCCTTGATTGAATTAGCTCTCACACCAATATTTGCGTCTAGAGCCTTTGCATTGAGGGCTATCTGAAAACGGCTGTGGCGCTGAAGTTGCCTGTGAATGTGGAGTTGGTGGCATGTGAAACCCGCATGTGGAGCATTCGTTTGTGTGGGATGCTCACCAAGCTTCATTTCAGTCCTAGGCACTCAAAGGGCACTAAGCATAGAGTGTGAAAACTGAGTTTCCTTGAGAGCTGCTTGGAAGCCTGATGGTGTGTGAAGTTAGTGAGCCAAATGGAGTTGTTCTCCCACAAGAACCACTCGGCTGATCCTTCTTCAATATGCCTTTCAGCAACATGCAGTGTTTCCTTGATTGAATTAGCTCTCACACCAATATTTGCGTCTAGAGCCTTTGCATTGAGGGCTATCTGAAAACGGCTGTGGCGCTGAAGTTGCCTGTGAATGTGGAGTTGGTGGCATGTGAAACCCGCATGTGGAGCATTCGTTTGTGTGGGATGCTCTACCAGGTTCATTCCTAGATAATGCACTCAAAGGGCACTAAGCATAGAGTGTGAAAACTGAGTTTCCTTGAGAGCTGCTTGGAAGCCTGATGGTGTGTGAAGTTAGTGAGCCAAATGGAGTTGTTCTCCTACAAGAACCACTCGGCTGATCCTTCTTCAATATGCCCTTCACCAACATGCAGTGTTTCCTTGATTGAATTAGCTCTCACACCAATATTTTCGTCTTGAGCCTTTGCATTGTGGGCTATCTGAAAACGGCTGTGGCGCTGAAGTTGCCTGTGAATGTGGAGTTGGTGGCATGTTTAACCCGCATGTGGAGCATTCGTTTGTGTGGGATGCTCTACCAGGTTCATTCCTAGATAATGCAGTGAAAGTGCACTAAGCATAGAGTGTGAAAACTGAGTTTCCTTGAGAGCTGCTTGGAAGCCTGATGGTGTGTGAAGTTAGTGAGCCAAATGGAGTTGTTCTCCCACAAGAACCACTCGGCTGATCCTTCTTCAATATGCCCTTCACCAACATGCAGTGTTTCCTTGATTGAATTAGCTCTCACACCAATATTTGCGTCTAGAGCCTTTGCATTGAGGGCTATCTGAAAACGGCTGTGGCGCTGAAGTTGCCTGTGAATGTGGAGTTGGTGGCATGTGAAACCCGCATGTGGAGCACTCGTTTGTGTGGGATGCTCTAATAGATTCATTCCTAGATAATGCACTCAAAGGGCACTAAGCATAGAGTGTGAAAACTGAGTTTCCTTGAGAGCTACTTGGAAGCCTGATGGTGTGTGACGTTAGTGAGCCAAGTGGAGTTGTTCTCCCACAAGAACCACTCGGCTGATCCTTCTTCAATATGCCCTTCACCAACATGCAGTGTTTCCTTGATTGAATTAGGTCTCACACCAATATTTGCGTCTAGAGCCTTTGCATTGAGGGCTATCTGAAAACGGCTGTGGCGCTGAAGTTGCCTGTGAATGTGGAGTTGGTGGCATGTGAAACCCGCATGTGGAGCATTCTTTTGTGTGGGATGCTCTACCTGGTTCATTCCTAGATAATGCAGTGAAATGGCACTAAGCATAGAGTGTGAAAACTGAGTTTCCTTGAGAGCTGCTTGGAAGCCTGATGGTGTGTGAAGTTAGTGAGCCAAATGGAGTTGTTCTCCCACAGGAACCACTTGGCTGATCCTTCTTCAATATGCCCTTCACCAACATGCAGTGTTTCCTTGATTGAATTAGCTCTCACACCAATATTTGCGTCTAGAGCCTTTGCATTGAGGGCTATCTGAAAACGGCTGTGGCGCTGAAGTTGCCTGTGAATGTGGAGTTGGTGGCATGTGAAACCCGCATGTGGAGCATTCTTTTGTGTGGGATGCTCTATCAGGTTCATTCCTAGATAATGCACTCAAAGGGCACTAAGCCTAGAGTGTGAAAACTGAGTTTCCTTGAGAGCTGCTTGGAAGCCTGATGGTGTGTGAAGTTAGTGAGCCAAATGGAGTTGTTCTCCCACAAGAACCACTCGGCTGATCCTTCTTCAATATGCCCTTCACCAACATGCAGTGTTTCCTTGATTGAATTAGCTCTCACACCAATATTTGCGTCTAGATCCTTTGCATTGAGGGCTATCTGAGAACTGCTGTGGCGCTGAAGTTGCCTGTGAATGTGGAGTTGGTGGCATGTGAAACCCGCATGTGGAGCATTCGTTTGTGTGGGATGCTCACCAAGCGTCTTTTCAGTCCTAGGCACTCAAAGGGCACTAAGCATAGAGTGTGAAAACTGAGTTTCCTTGAGAGCTGCTTGGAAGCCTGATGGTGTGTGAAGTTAGTGAGCCAAATGGAGTTGTTCTCCCACAAGAACCACTCGGCTGATCCTTCTTCAATATGCCCTTCAGCAACATGCAGTGTTTCCTTGATTGAATTAGCTCTCACACCAATATTTGCGTCTAGAGCCTTTGCATTGAGGGCTATCTGAAAACGGCTGTGGCGCTGAAGTTGCCTGTGAATGTGGAGTTGGTGGCATGTGAAACCCGCATGTGGAGCATTCGTTTGTGTGGGATGCTCTACTAGATTCATTCCTAGATAATGCACTCAAAGGGCACTAAGCATAGAGTGTGAAAACTGAGTTTCCTTGAGAGCTGCTTGGAAGCCTGATGGTGTGTGAAGTTAGTGAGCCAAATGGAGTTGTTCTCCCACAGGAACCACTCGGCTGATCCTTCTTCAATATGCCCTTCAGCAACATGCAGTGTTTCTTTGATTGAATTAGCTCTCACACCAATATTTGCGTCTAGATCCTTTGCATTGAGGGCTATCTGAAAACGGCTGTGGCGCTGAAGTTGCCTGTGAATGTGGAGTTGGTGGCATGTGAAACCCGCATGTGGAGCATTCGTTTGTGTGGGATGCTCACCAAGCTTCATTTCAGTCCTAGGCACTCAAAGGGCACTAAGCATAGAGTGTGAAAACTGAGTTTCCTTGAGAGCTGCTTGGAAGCCTGATGGTGTGTGAAGTTAGTGAGCCAAATGGAGTTGTTCTCCCACAGGAACCACTCGGCTGATCCTTCTTCAATATGCCCTTCAGCAACATGCAGTGTTTCCTTGATTGAATTAGCTCTCACACCAATATTTGCGTCTAGAGCCTTTGCATTGAGGGCTATCTGAAAACGGCTGTGGCGCTGAAGTTGCCTGTGAATGTGGAGTTGGTGGCATGTGAAACCCGCATGTGGAGCATTCTTTTGTGTGGGATGCTCTATCAGGTTCATTCCTAGATAATGCACACAAAGGGCAGTAAGCATAGAGTGTGAAAACTGAGTTTCCTTGAGAGCTGCTTGGAAGCCTGATGGTGTGTGAAGTTAGTGAGCCAAATGGAGTTGTTCTCCCACAGGAACCACTCGGCTGATCCTTCTTCAATATGCCCTTCACCAACATGCAGTGTTTCCTTGATTGAATTAGCTCTCACACCAATATTTGCGTCTAGAGCCTTTGCATTGAGGGCTATCTGAAAACGGCTGTGGCGCTGAAGTTGCCTGTGAATGTGGAGTTGGTGGCATGTGAAACCAGCATGTGGAGCAATCGTTTGTGTGGGATGCTCACCAAGTTTCATTTCAGTACTAGGCACTCAAAGGGCACTAAGCATAGAGTGTGAAAACTGAGTTTCCTTGAGAGCTGCTTGGAAGCCTGATGGTGTGTGAAGTTAGTGAGCCAAATGGAGCTGTGTTCCCACAAGAACCACTCGGCTGATGCTCTTCAATATGCCCTTCAGCAACATGCAGTGTTTCCTTGATTGAATTAGCTCTCACACCAATATTTGCGTCTAGAGCCTTTGCATTGAGGGCTATCTGAAAATGGCTGTGGCGCTGAAGTTGCCTGTGAATGTGGAGTTGGTGGCATGTGAAACCCGCATGTGGAGCATTCGTTTGTGTGGGATGCTCACCAAGCTTCATTTCAGTCCTAGGCACTCAAAGGGCACTAAGCCTAGAGTGTGAAAACTGAGTTTCCTTGAGAGCTGCTTGGAAGCCTGATGGTGTGTGAAGTTAGTGAGCCAAATGGAGTTGTTCTCCCACAAGAACCACTCGGCTGATCCTTCTTCAATATGCCCTTCACCAACATGCAGTGTTTCCTTGATTGAATTAGCTCTCACACCAATATTTGCGTCTAGAGCCTTTGCATTGAGGGCTATCTGAAAACGGCTGTGGCGCTGAAGTTGCCTGTGAATGTGGAGTTGGTGGCATGTGAAACCCGCATGTGGAGCATTCGTTTGTGTGGGATGCTCACCAAGCTTCATTTCAGTCCTAGGCACTCAAAGGACACTAAGCCTAGAGTGTGAAAACTGAGTTTCCTTGAGAGCTGCTTGGAAGCCTGATGGTGTGTGAAGTTAGTGAGCCAAATGGAGTTGTTCTCCCACAAGAACCACTCGGCTGATCCTTCTTCAATATGCCCTTCAGCAACATGCAGTATTTCCTTGATTGAATTAGCTCTCACACCAATATTTGCGTCTAGAGCCTTTGCATTGAGGGCTATCTGAAAACGGCTGTGGCGCTGAAGTTGCCTGTGAATGTGGAGTTGGTGGCATGTGAAACCCGCATGTGGAGCATTCGTTTGTGTGGGATGCTCTACCAAGCTTCATTTCAGTCCTAGGCACTCAAAGGGCACTAAGCATAGAGTGTGAAAACTGAGTTTCCTTGAGAGCTGCTTGGAAGCCTGATGGTGTGTGAAGTTAGTGAGCCAAATGGAGTTGTTCTCCCACAGGAACCACTTGGCTGATCCTTCTTCAATATGCCCTTCAGCAACATGCAGTGTTTCCTTGATTGAATTAGCTCTCACACCAATATTTGCGTCTAGAGCCTTTGCATTGAGGGCTATCTGAAAACGGCTGTGGCGCTGAAGTTGCCTGTGAATGTGGAGTTGGTGGCATGTGAAACCCGCATGTGGAGCATTCGTTTGTGTGGGATGCTCTACCAGGTTCATTCCTAGATAATGTACTCAAAGGGCAGTAAGCATAGAGTGTGAAAACTGAGTTTCCTTGAGAGCTGCTTGGAAGCCTGATGGTGTGTGAAGTTAGTGAGCCAAATGGAGTTGTTCTCCCACAAGAACCACTCGGCTGATCCTTCTTCAATATGCCCTTCAGCAACATGCAGTGTTTCCTTGATTGAATTAGCTCTCACACCAATATTTGCGTCTGGAGCCTTTGCATTGAGGGCTATGTGAAAACGGCTGTGGCGCTGAAGTTGCCTGTCAATGTGGAGTTGGTGGCATGTGAAACCCGCATGTGGAGCACTCGTTTGTGTGGGATGCTCTACTAGATTCATTCCTAGCTAATGCACTCAAAGGGCACTAAGCTTAGAGTGTGAAAACTGAGTTTCCTTGAGAGCTGCTTGGAAGCCTGATGGTGTGTGAAGTTAGTGAGCCAAATGGAGTTGTTCTCCCACAAGAACCACTCGGCTGATCCTTCTTCAATATGCCCTTCACCAACATGCAGTGTTTCCTTGATTGAATTAGCTCTCACACCAATATTTGCGTCTAGAGCCTTTGCATTGAGGGCTATCTGAAAACGGCTGTGGCGCTGAAGTTGCCTGTGAATGTGGAGTTGGTGGCATGTGAAACCCGCATGTGGAGCATTCGTTTGTGTGGGATGCTCACCAAGCTTCATTTCAGTCCTAGGCACTCAAAGGACACTAAGCATAGAGTGTGAAAACTGAGTTTCCTTGAGAGCTGCTTGGAAGCCTGATGGTGTGTGAAGTTAGTGAGCCAAATGGAGTTGTTCTCCCACAAGAACCACTCGGCTGATCCTTCTTCAATATGCCCTTCAGCAACATGCAGTATTTCCTTGATTGAATTAGCTCTCACACCAATATTTGCGTCTAGAGCCTTTGCATTGAGGGCTATCTGAAAACGGCTGTGGCGCTGAAGTTGCCTGTGAATGTGGAGTTGGTGGCATGTGAAACCCGCATGTGGAGCATTCGTTTGTGTGGGATGCTCTACCAAGCTTCATTTCAGTCCTAGGCACTCAAAGGGCACTAAGCATAGAGTGTGAAAACTGAGTTTCCTTGAGAGCTGCTTGGAAGCCTGATGGTGTGTGAAGTTAGTGAGCCAAATGGAGTTGTTCTCCCACAAGAACCACTCGGCTGATCCTTCTTCAATATGCCCTTCAGCAACATGCAGTGTTTCCTTGATTGAATTAGCTCTCACACCAATATTTGCGTCTGGAGCCTTTGCATTGAGGGCTATGTGAAAACGGCTGTGGCGCTGAAGTTGCCTGTCAATGTGGAGTTGGTGGCATGTGAAACCCGCATGTGGAGCACTCGTTTGTGTGGGATGCTCTACTAGATTCATTCCTAGCTAATGCACTCAAAGGGCACTAAGCTTAGAGTGTGAAAACTGAGTTTCCTTGAGAGCTACTTGGAAGCCTGATGGTGTGTGAAGTTAGTGAGCCAAGTGGAGTTGTTCTCCCACAAGAACCACTCGGCTGATCCTTCTTCAATATGCCCTTCACCAACATGCAGTGTTTCCTTGATTGAATTAGCTCTCACACCAATATTTGCGTCTAGAGCCTTTACATTGAGGGCTATCTGAAAACGGCTGTGGCGCTGAAGTTGCTTGTGAATGTGGAGTTGGTGGCATGTGAAACCCGCATGTGGAGCATTCGTTTGTGTGGGATGCTCTACCAGGTTCATTCCTAGATAATGCACTCAAAGGGCACTAAGCATAGAGTGTGAAAACTGAGTTTCCTTGAGAGCTGCTTGGAAGCCTGATGGTGTGTGAAGTTAGTGAGCCAAATGGAGTTGTTCTCCCACAAGAACCACTCGGCTGATCCTTCTTCAATATGCCCTTCACCAACATGCAGTGTTTCCTTGATTGAATTAGCTCTCACACCAATATTTGCGTCTAGAGCCTTTGCATTGAGGGCTATCTGAAAACGGCTGTGGCACTGAAGTTGCCTGTGAATGTGGAGTTGGTGGCATGTGAAACCCGCATGTGGAGCATTCGTTTGTGTGGGATGCTCTACCAGGTTCATTCCTAGATAATGCACACAAAGGGCAGTAAGCATAGAGTGTGAAAACTGAGTTTCCTTGAGAGCTGCTTGGAAGCCTGATGGTGTGTGAAGTTAGTGAGCCAAATGGAGTTGTTCTCCCACAAGAACCACTCGGCTGATCCTTCTTCAATATGCCCTTCACCAACATGCAGTGTTTCCTTGATTGAATTAGCTCTCACACCAATATTTGCGTCTAGAGCCTTTGCATTGAGGGCTATCTGAAAACGGCTGTGGCGCTGAAGTTGCCTGTGAATGTGGAGTTGGTGGCATGTGAAACCCGCATGTGGAGCACTCGTTTGTGTGGGATGCTCTACCAGGTTCATTCCTAGATAATGCACTCAAAGGGCACTAAGCATAGAGTGTGAAAACTGAGTTTCCTTGAGAGCTACTTGGAAGCCTGATGGTGTGTGAAGTTAGTGAGCCAAGTGGAGTTGTTCTCTCACAAGAACCACTCGGCTGATCCTTCTTCAATATGCCCTTCACCAACATGCAGTGTTTCCTTGATTGAATTAGCTCTCACACCAATATTTGCGTCTAGAGCCTTTGCATTGAGGGCTATCTGAAAACGGCTGTGGCGCTGAAGTTGCCTGTGAATGTGGAGTTGGTGGCATGTGAAACCCGCATGTGGAGCACTCGTTTGTGTGGGATGCTCTACAAGATTCATTCCTAGATAATGCAGTGAAATGGCACTAGGCATAGAGTGTGAAAACTGAGTTTCCTTGAGAGCTGCTTGGAAGTCTGATGGTGTGTGAAGTTAGTGAGCCAAATGGAGTTGTTCTCCCACAGGAACCACTTGGCTGATCCTTCTTCAATATGCCCTTCACCAACATGCAGTGTTTCCTTGATTGAATTAGCTCTCACACCAATATTTGCGTCTAGAGCCTTTGCATTGAGGGCTATCTGAAAACGGCTGTGGCGCTGAAGTTGCCTGTGAATGTGGAGTTGGTGGCATGTGAAACCCGCATGTGGAGCATTCGTTTGTGTGGGATGCTCACCAAGCTTCATTTCAGTCCTAGGCACTCAAAGGGCACTAAGCATAGAGTGTGAAAACTGAGTTTCCTTGAGAGCTGCTTGGAAGCCTGATGGTGTGTGAAGTTAGTGAGCCAAATGGAGTTGTTCTCCCACAAGAACCACTCGGCTGATCCTTCTTCAATATGCCTTTCAGCAACATGCAGTGTTTCCTTGATTGAATTAGCTCTCACACCAATATTTGCGTCTAGAGCCTTTGCATTGAGGGCTATCTGAAAACGGCTGTGGCGCTGAAGTTGCCTGTGAATGTGGAGTTGGTGGCATGTGAAACCCGCATGTGGAGCATTCGTTTGTGTGGGATGCTCTACCAGGTTCATTCCTAGATAATGCACTCAAAGGGCACTAAGCATAGAGTGTGAAAACTGAGTTTCCTTGAGAGCTGCTTGGAAGCCTGATGGTGTGTGAAGTTAGTGAGCCAAATGGAGTTGTTCTCCTACAAGAACCACTCGGCTGATCCTTCTTCAATATGCCCTTCACCAACATGCAGTGTTTCCTTGATTGAATTAGCTCTCACACCAATATTTTCGTCTTGAGCCTTTGCATTGTGGGCTATCTGAAAACGGCTGTGGCGCTGAAGTTGCCTGTGAATGTGGAGTTGGTGGCATGTGAAACCCGCATGTGGAGCATTCTTTTGTGTGGGATGCTCTACCAGGTTCATTCCTAGATAATGCAGTGAAAGGGCACTAAGCATAGAGTGTGAAAACTGAGTTTCCTTGAGAGCTGCTTGGAAGCCTGATGGTGTGTGAAGTTAGTGAGCCAAATGGAGTTGTTCTCCCACAAGAACCACTCGGCTGATCCTTCTTCAATATGCCCTTCACCAACATGCAGTGTTTCCTTGATTGAATTAGCTCTCACACCAATATTTGCGTCTAGAGCCTTTGCATTGAGGGCTATCTGAAAACGGCTGTGGCGCTGAAGTTGCCTGTGAATGTGGAGTTGGTGGCATGTGAAACCCGCATGTGGAGCACTCGTTTGTGTGGGATGCTCTAATAGATTCATTCCTAGATAATGCACTCAAAGGGCACTAAGCATAGAGTGTGAAAACTGAGTTTCCTTGAGAGCTACTTGGAAGCCTGATGGTGTGTGACGTTAGTGAGCCAAGTGGAGTTGTTCTCCCACAAGAACCACTCGGCTGATCCTTCTTCAATATGCCCTTCACCAACATGCAGTGTTTCCTTGATTGAATTAGGTCTCACACCAATATTTGCGTCTAGAGCCTTTGCATTGAGGGCTATCTGAAAATGGCTGTGGCGCTGAAGTTGCCTGTGAATGTGGAGTTGGTGGCATGTGAAACCCGCATGTGGAGCATTCGTTTGTGTGGGATGCTCACCAAGCTTCATTTCAGTCCTAGGCACTCAAAGGGCACTAAGCATAGAGTGTGAAAACTGAGTTTCCTTGAGAGCTGCTTGGAAGCCTGATGGTGTGTGAAGTTAGTGAGCCAAATGGAGTTGTTCTCCCACAAGAACCACTCGGCTGATCCTTCTTCAATATGCCTTTCAGCAACATGCAGTGTTTCCTTGATTGAATTAGCTCTCACACCAATATTTGCGTCTAGAGCCTTTGCATTGAGGGCTATCTGAAAACGGCTGTGGCGCTGAAGTTGCCTGTGAATGTGGAGTTGGTGGCATGTGAAACCCGCATGTGGAGCATTCGTTTGTGTGGGATGCTCTACCAGGTTCATTCCTAGATAATGCACTCAAAGGGCACTAAGCATAGAGTGTGAAAACTGAGTTTCCTTGAGAGCTGCTTGGAAGCCTGATGGTGTGTGAAGTTAGTGAGCCAAATGGAGTTGTTCTCCTACAAGAACCACTCGGCTGATCCTTCTTCAATATGCCCTTCACCAACATGCAGTGTTTCCTTGATTGAATTAGCTCTCACACCAATATTTTCGTCTTGAGCCTTTGCATTGTGGGCTATCTGAAAACGGCTGTGGCGCTGAAGTTGCCTGTGAATGTGGAGTTGGTGGCATGTGAAACCCGCATGTGGAGCATTCTTTTGTGTGGGATGCTCTACCAGGTTCATTCCTAGATAATGCAGTGAAAGGGCACTAAGCATAGAGTGTGAAAACTGAGTTTCCTTGAGAGCTGCTTGGAAGCCTGATGGTGTGTGAAGTTAGTGAGCCAAATGGAGTTGTTCTCCCACAAGAACCACTCGGCTGATCCTTCTTCAATATGCCCTTCACCAACATGCAGTGTTTCCTTGATTGAATTAGCTCTCACACCAATATTTGCGTCTAGAGCCTTTGCATTGAGGGCTATCTGAAAACGGCTGTGGCGCTGAAGTTGCCTGTGAATGTGGAGTTGGTGGCATGTGAAACCCGCATGTGGAGCACTCGTTTGTGTGGGATGCTCTAATAGATTCATTCCTAGATAATGCACTCAAAGGGCACTAAGCATAGAGTGTGAAAACTGAGTTTCCTTGAGAGCTACTTGGAAGCCTGATGGTGTGTGACGTTAGTGAGCCAAGTGGAGTTGTTCTCCCACAAGAACCACTCGGCTGATCCTTCTTCAATATGCCCTTCACCAACATGCAGTGTTTCCTTGATTGAATTAGCTCTCACACCAATATTTGCGTCTAGAGCCTTTGCATTGAGGGCTATCTGAAAACGGCTGTGGCGCTGAAGTTGCCTGTGAATGTGGAGTTGGTGGCATGTGAAACCCGCATGTGGAGCATTCTTTTGTGTGGGATGCTCTACCTGGTTCATTCCTAGATAATGCAGTGAAATGGCACTAAGCATAGAGTGTGAAAACTGAGTTTCCTTGAGAGCTGCTTGGAAGCCTGATGGTGTGTGAAGTTAGTGAGCCAAATGGAGTTGTTCTCCCACAGGAACCACTTGGCTGATCCTTCTTCAATATGCCCTTCAGCAACATGCAGTGTTTCCTTGATTGAATTAGCTCTCACACCAATATTTGCGTCTAGAGCCTTTGCATTGAGGGCTATCTGAAAACAGCTGTGGCGCTGAAGTTGCCTGTGAATGTGGAGTTGGTGGCATGTGAAACCCGCATGTGGAGCATTCTTTTGTGTGGGATGCTCTATCAGGTTCATTCCTAGATAATGCACTCAAAGGGCACTAAGCCTAGAGTGTGAAAACTGAGTTTCCTTGAGAGCTGCTTGGAAGCCTGATGGTGTGTGAAGTTAGTGAGCCAAATGGAGTTGTTCTCCCACAAGAACCACTCGGCTGATCCTTCTTCAATATGCCCTTCACCAACATGCAGTGTTTCCTTGATTGAATTAGCTCTCACACCAATATTTGCGTCTAGAGCCTTTGCATTGAGGGCTATCTGAGAACTGCTGTGGCGCTGAAGTTGCCTGTGAATGTGGAGTTGGTGGCATGTGAAACCCGCATGTGGAGCATTCGTTTGTGTGGGATGCTCACCAAGCTTCATTTCAGTCCTAGGCACTCAAAGGGCACTAAGCATAGAGTGTGAAAACTGAGTTTCCTTGAGAGCTGCTTGGAAGCCTGATGGTGTGTGAAGTTAGTGAGCCAAATGGAGTTGTTCTCCCACAAGAACCACTCGGCTGATCCTTCTTCAATATGCCCTTCAGCAACATGCAGTGTTTCCTTGATTGAATTAGCTCTCACACCAATATTTGCGTCTAGAGCCTTTGCATTGAGGGCTATCTGAAAACGGCTGTGGCGCTGAAGTTGCCTGTGAATGTGGAGTTGGTGGCATGTGAAACCCGCATGTGGAGCATTCGTTTGTGTGGGATGCTCTACCAGGTTCATTCCTAGATAATGCACTCAAAGGGCACTAAGCATAGAGTGTGAAAACTGAGTTTCCTTGAGAGCTGCTTGGAAGCCTGATGGTGTGTGAAGTTAGTGAGCCAAATGGAGTTGTTCTCCCACAGGAACCACTCGGCTGATCCTTCTTCAATATGCCCTTCAGCAACATGCAGTGTTTCTTTGATTGAATTAGCTCTCACACCAATATTTGCGTCTAGATCCTTTGCATTGAGGGCTATCTGAAAACGGCTGTGGCGCTGAAGTTGCCTGTGAATGTGGAGTTGGTGGCATGTGAAACCCGCATGTGGAGCATTCGTTTGTGTGGGATGCTCACCAAGCTTCATTTCAGTCCTAGGCACTCAAAGGGCACTAAGCATAGAGTGTGAAAACTGAGTTTCCTTGAGAGCTGCTTGGAAGCCTGATGGTGTGTGAAGTTAGTGAGCCAAATGGAGTTGTTCTCCCACAGGAACCACTCGGCTGATCCTTCTTCAATATGCCCTTCAGCAACATGCAGTGTTTCCTTGATTGAATTAGCTCTCACACCAATATTTGCGTCTAGAGCCTTTGCATTGAGGGCTATCTGAAAACGGCTGTGGCGCTGAAGTTGCCTGTGAATGTGGAGTTGGTGGCATGTGAAACCCGCATGTGGAGCATTCTTTTGTGTGGGATGCTCTATCAGGTTCATTCCTAGATAATGCACACAAAGGGCAGTAAGCATAGAGTGTGAAAACTGAGTTTCCTTGAGAGCTGCTTGGCAGCCTGATGGTGTGTGAAGTTAGTGAGCCAAATGGAGTTGTTCTCCCACAGGAACCACTCGGCTGATCCTTCTTCAATATGCCCTTCACCAACATGCAGTGTTTCCTTGATTGAATTAGCTCTCACACCAATATTTGCGTCTAGAGCCTTTGCATTGAGGGCTATCTGAAAACGGCTGTGGCGCTGAAGTTGCCTGTGAATGTGGAGTTGGTGGCATGTGAAACCCGCATGTGGAGCATTCGTTTGTGTGGGATGCTCACCAAGTTTCATTTCAGTACTAGGCACTCAAAGGGCACTAAGCATAGAGTGTGAAAACTGAGTTTCCTTGAGAGCTGCTTGGAAGCCTGATGGTGTGTGAAGTTAGTGAGCCAAATGGAGCTGTTCTCCCACAAGAACCACTCGGCTGATGCTCTTCAATATGCCCTTCAGCAACATGCAGTGTTTCCTTGATTGAATTAGCTCTCACACCAATATTTGCGTCTAGAGCCTTTGCATTGAGGGCTATCTGAAAATGGCTGTGGCGCTGAAGTTGCCTGTGAATGTGGAGTTGGTGGCATGTGAAACCCGCATGTGGAGCATTCGTTTGTGTGAGATGCTCTACCAGGTTCATTCCTAGATAATGCAGTGAAAGGGCACTAAGCATAGAGTGTGAAAACTGAGTTTCCTTGAGAGCTGCTTGGAAGCCTGATGGTGTGTGAAGTTAGTGAGCCAAATGGAGTTGTTCTCCCACAGGAACCACTCGGCTGATCCTTCTTCAATATGCCCTTCACCAACATGCAGTGTTTCCTTGATTGAATTAGGTCTCACACCAATATTTGCGTCTAGAGCCTTTGCATTGAGGGCTATCTGAAAACGGCTGTGGCGCTGAAGTTGCCTGTGAATGTGGAGTTGGTGGCATGTGAAACCCGCATGTGGAGCATTCGTTTGTGTGGGATGCTCTACTAGATTCATTCCTAGATAATGCACTCAAAGGGCACTAAGCATAGAGTGTGAAAAACTGAGTTTAGCTTGAGAGCTGCTTGGAAGCCTGATGGTGTGTGAAGTTAGTGAGCCAAATGGAGTTGTTCTCCCACAAGAACCACTCGGCTGATCCTTCTTCAATATGCCCTTCAGCAACATGCAGTGTTTCCTTGATTGAATTAGCCCTCACACCAATATTTGCGTCTAGAGCCTTTGCATTGAGGGCTATCTGAAAACGGCTGTGGCGCTGAAGTTGCCTGTGAATGTGGAGTTGGTGCATGTGAAACCCGCATGTGGAGCATTCGTTTGTGTGGGATGCTCACCAAGCTTCATTTCAGTCCTAGGCACTCAAAGGGCACTAAGCATAGAGTGTGAAAACTGAGTTTCCTTGAGAGCTGCTTGGAAGCCTTTTGGTGTGTGAAGTTAGTGAGCCAAATGGAGTTGTTCTCCCACAGGAACCACTCGGCTGATCCTTCTTCAATATGCCCTTCACCAACATGCAGTGTTTCCTTGATTGAATTAGCTCTCACACCAATATTTGCGTCTAGAGCCTTTGCATTGAGGGCTATCTGAAAACGGCTGTGGCGCTGAAGTTGCCTGTGAATGTGGAGTTGGTGGCATGTGAAACCCGCATGTGGAGCATTCGTTTGTGTGGGATGCTCTACTAGATTCATTCCTAGATAATGCACTCAAAGGGCACTAAGCATAGAGTGTGAAAACTGAGTTTCCTTGAGAGCTGCTTGGAAGCCTGATGGTGTGTGAAGTTAGTGAGCCAAATGCAGTTGTTCTCCCCACAAGAACCACTCGGCTGATCCTTCTTCAATATGCCCTTCACCAACATGCAGTGTTTCCTTGATTGAATTAGCTCTCACACCAATATTTGCGTCTGGAGCCTTTGCATTGAGGGCTATGTGAAAACGGCTGTGGCGCTGAAGTTGCCTGTGAATGTGGAGTTGGTGGCATGTGAAAACCCGCATGTGGAGCACTCGTTTGTGTGGGATGCTCTACTAGATTCATTCCTAGATAATGCACTCAAAGGGCACTAAGCCTAGAGTGTGAAAACTGAGTTTCCTTGAGAGCTACTTGGAAGCCTGATGGTGTGTGAAGGTTAGTGAGCCAAGTGGAGTTGTTCTCCCACAAGAACCACTCGGCTGATCCTTCTTCAATATGCCCTTCACCAATATGCAGTGTTTCCTTGATTGAATTAGGTCTCACACAAATATTTGCGTCTAGAGCCTTTGCATTGAGGGCTATCTGAAAACGGCTGTGGCGCTGAAGTTGCCTGTGAATGTGGAGTTGGTGGCATGTGAAACCCGCATGTCGAGCATTCGTTTCTGTGGGATGCTCACCAAGCTTCATTTCAATCCTAGGCACTCAAAGGGCACTAAGCATAGAGTGTGAAAACTGAGTTTCCTTGAGAGCTGCTTGGAAGCCTGATGGTGTGTGAAGTTAGTGAGCCAAATGGAGTTGTTCTCCCACAGGAACCACTCGGCTGATCCTTCTTCAATATGCCCTTCAGCAACATGCAGTGTTTCCTTGATTGAATTAGCTCTCACACCAATATTTGCGTCTAGAGCCTTTGCATTGAGGGCTATCTGAAAACGGCTGTGGCGCTGAAGTTGCCTGTGAATGTGGAGTTGGTGGCATGTGAAACCCGCATGTGGAGCATTCTTTTGTGTGGGATGCTCTACCAGGTTCATCTCTAGATAATGCAGTGAAAGGGCACTAAGCATAGAGTGTGAAAAACTGAGTTTCCTTGAGAGCTGCTTGGAAGCCTGATGGTGTGTGAAGTTAGTGAGCCAAATGGAGTTGTTCTCCCACAAGAAGCACTTCGCTGATCCTTCTTCAATATGCCCTTCAGCAACATGCAGTGTTTCCTTGATTGAATTAGCTCTCACACCAATATTTGCGTCTAGAGCCTTTGCATTGAGGGCTATCTGAAAACGGCTGTGGCGCTGAAGTTGCCTGTGAATGTGGAGTTGGTGGCATGTGAAACCCGCATGTCGAGCATTCGTTTCTGTGGGATGCTCACCAAGCTTCATTTCAATCCTAGGCACTCAAAGGGCACTAAGCATAGAGTGTGAAAACTGAGTTTCCTTGAGAGCTGCTTGGAAGCCTGATGGTGTGTGAAGTTAGTGAGCCAAATGGAGTTGTTCTCCCACAGGAACCACTCGGCTGATCCTTCTTCAATATGCCCTTCAGCAACATGCAGTGTTTCCTTGATTGAATTAGCTCTCACACCAATATTTGCGTCTAGAGCCTTTGCATTGAGGGCTATCTGAAAACGGCTGTGGCGCTGAAGTTGCCTGTGAATGTGGAGTTGGTGGCATGTGAAACCCGCATGTGGAGCATTCGTTTGTGTGGGATGCTCTACCAGCTTCATTCCTAGATAATGCACTCAAAGGGCACTAAGCATAGAGTGTGAAAACTGAGTTTCCTTGAGAGCTGCTTGGAAGCCTGATGGTGTGTGAAGTTAGTGAGCCAAATGGAGTTGTTCTCCCACAAGAACCACTCGGCTGATCCTTCTTCAATATGCCCTTCAGCAACATGCAGTGTTTCCTTGATTGAATTAGCTCTCACACGAATATTTGCGTCTAGAGCCTTTGCATTGAGGGCTATCTGAAAACGGCTGTGGCGCTGAAGTTGCCTGTGAATGTGGAGTTGGTGGCATGTGAAACCCGCATGTGGAGCATTCTTTTGTGTGGGATGCTCTATCAGGTTCATTCCTAGATAATGCACTCAAAGGGCACTAAGCCTAGAGTGTGAAAACTGAGTTTCCTTGAGAGCTGCTTGGAAGCCTGATGGTGTGTGAAGTTAGTGAGCCAAATGGAGTTGTTCTCCCACAAGAACCACTCGGCTGATCCTTCTTCAATATGCCCTTCACCAACATGCAGTGTTTCCTTGATTGAATTAGCTCTTACACCAATATTTGCGTCTAGAGCCTTTGCATTGAGGGCTATCTGAAAACGGCTGTGGCGCTGAAGTTGCCTGTGAATGTGGAGTTGGTGGCATGTGAAACCCGCATGTCGAGCATTCGTTTGTGTGGGATGCTCTACCAGGTTCATTCCTAGATAATGCACTCAAAGGGCACTAAGCATAGAGTGTGAAAACTGAGTTTCCTTGATAGCTGCTTGGAAGCCTGATGGTGTGTGAAGTTAGTGAGCCAAATGGAGTTGTTCTCCCACAGGAACCACTCGGCTGATCCATCTTCAATATGCCCTTCAGCAACATGCAGTGTTTCTTTGATTGAATTAGCTCTCACACCAATATTTGCGTCTAGATCCTTTGCATTGAGGGCTATCTGAAAACGGCTGTGGCGCTGAAGTTGCCTGTGAATGTGGAGTTGGTGGCATGTGAAACCCGCATGTGGAGCATTCGTTTGTGTGGGATGCTCACCAAGCTTCATTTCAGTCCTAGGCACTCAAAGGGCACTAAGCATAGAGTGTGAAAACTGAGTTTCCTTGAGAGCTGCTTGGAAGCCTGATGGTGTGTGAAGTTAGTGAGCCAAATGGAGTTGTTCTCCCACAGGAACCACTCGGCTGATCCTTCTTCAATATGCCCTTCAGCAACATGCAGTGTTTCCTTGATTGAATTAGCTCTCACACCAATATTTGCGTCTAGAGCCTTTGCATTGAGGGCTATGTGAAAACGGCTGTGGCGCTGAAGTTGCCTGTGAATGTGGAGTTGGTGGCATGTGAAACCCGCATGTGGAGCATTCTTTTATGTGGGATGCTCTATCAGGTTCATTCCTAGATAGGGCACACAAAGGGCAGTAAGCATAGAGTGTGAAAACTGAGTTTCCTTGAGAGCTGCTTGGAAGCCTGATGGTGTGTGAAGTTAGTGAGCCAAATGGAGTTGTTCTCCCACAGGAACCACTCAGCTGATCCTTCTTCAATATGCCCTTCACCAACATGCAGTGTTTCCTTGATTGAATTAGCTCTCACACCAATATTTGCGTCTAGAGCCTTTGCATTGAGGGCTATCTGAAAACGGCTGTGGCGCTGAAGTTGCCTGTGAATGTGGAGTTGGTGGCATGTGAAACCCGCATGTGGAGCATTCGTTTGTGTGGGATGCTCACCAAGTTTCATTTCAGTACTAGGCACTCAAAGGGCACTAAGCATAGAGTGTGAAAACCGAGTTTCCTTGAGAGCTGCTTGGAAGCCTGATGGTGTGTGAAGTTAGTGAGCCAAATGGAGCTGTTCTCCCACAAGAACCACTCGGCTGATCCTTCTTCAATATGCCCTTCACCAACATGCAGTATTTCCTTGATTGAATTAGCTCTCACACCAATATTTGCGTCTAGAGCCTTTGCATTGAGGGCTATCTGAAAACGGCTGTGGCGCTGAAGTTGCCTGTGAATGTGGAGTTGGTGGCATGTGAAACCCGCATGTGGAGCATTCGTTTGTGTGGGATGCTCACCAAGCTTCATTTCAGTCCTAGGCACTCAAAGGGCACTAAGCATAGAGTGTGAAAACTGAGTTTCCTTGAGAGCTGCTTGGAAGCCTGATGGTGTGTGAAGTTAGTGAGCCAAATGGAGTTGTTCTCCCACAGGAACCACTCGGCTGATCCTTCTTCAATATGCCCTTCAGCAACATGCAATGTTTCCTTGATTGAATTAGCTCTCACACCAATATTTGCGTCTAGAGCCTTTGCATTGAGGGCTATGTGAAAACGGCTGTGGCGCTGAAGTTGCCTGTGAATGTGGAGTTGGTGGCATGTGAAACCCGCATGTGGAGCATTCTTTTGTGTGGGATGCTCTACTAGATTCATTCCTATATAATGCACTCAAAGGGCACTAAGCATAGAGAGTGAAAACTGAGTTTCCTTGAGAGCTGCTTGGAAGCCTGATGGTGTGTGAAGTTAGTGAGCCAAATGGAGTTGTTCTCCCACAAGAAGCACTTCGCTGATCCTTCTTCAATATGCCCTTCAGCAACATGCAGTGTTTCCTTGATTGAATTAGCTCTCACACCAATATTTGCGTCTAGAGCCTTTGCATTGAGGGCTATCTGAAAACGGCTGTGGCGCTGAAGTTGCCTGTGAATGTGGAGTTGGTGGCATGTGAAACCCGCATGTGGAGCATTCGTTTGTGTGGGATGCTCACCAAGCTTCATTTCAGTCCTAGGCACTCAAAGGGCACTAAGCATAGAGTGTGAAAACTGAGTTTCCTTGAGAGCTGCTTGGAAGCCTGATGGTGTGTGAAGTTAGTGAGCCAAATGGAGTTGTTCTCCCACAAGAACCACTCGGCTGATCCTTCTTCAATATGCCCTTCACCAACATGCAGTGTTTCCTTGATTGAATTAGCTCTCACACCAATATTTGCGTCTAGAGCCTTTGCATTGTGGGCTATCTGAAAACGGCTGTGGCGCTGAAGTTGCCTGTGAATGTGGAGTTGGTGGCATGTGAAACCCGCATGTGGAGCATTCGTTTGTGTGGGATGCTCACCAAGCTTCATTTCAGTCCTAGGCACTCAAAGGGCACTAAGCATAGAGTGTGAAAACTGAGTTTCCTTGAGAGCTGCTTGGAAGCCTGATGGTGTGTGAAGTTAGTGAGCCAAATGGAGTTGTTCTCCCACAAGAACCACTCGGCTGATCCTTCTTCAATATGCCCTTCACCAACATGCAGTGTTTCCTTGATTGAATTAGCTCTCACACCAATATTTGCGTCTAGAGCCTTTGCATTGAGGGCTATGTGAAAACGGCTGTGGCGCTGAAGTTGCCTGTGAATGTGGAGTTTGTGTCATGTGAAACCCGCATGTGGAGCATTCGTTTGTGTGGGATGCTCACCAAGCGTCTTTTCAGTCCTAGGCACTCTAAGGGCAGTAAGCATAGAGTGTGAAAACTGAGTTTCCTTGAGAGCTGCTTGGAAGCCTGATGGTGTGTGAAGTTAGTGAGCCAAATGGAGTTGTTCTCCCACAAGAACCACTCGGCTGATCCTTCTTCAATATGCCCTTCAGCAACATGCAGTGTTTCCTTGATTGAATTAGCTCTCACACCAATATTTGCGTCTGGAGCCTTTGCATTGAGGGCTATGTGAAAACGGCTGTGGCGCTGAAGTTGCCTGTGAATGTGGAGTTGGTGGCATGTGAAACCCGCATGTGGAGCACTCGTTTGTGTGGGATGCTCTACTAGATTCATTCCTAGATAATGCACTCAAAGGGCACTAAGCCTAGAGTGTGAAAACTGAGTTTCCTTGAGAGCTACTTGAAAGCCTGATGGTGTGTGAAGTTAGTGAGCCAAGTGGAGTTGTTCTCCCACAAGAACCACTCGGCTGATCCTTCTTCAATATGCCCTTCACCAATATGCAGTGTTTCCTTGATTGAATTAGGTCTCACACCAATATTTGCGTCTAGAGCCTTTGCATTGAGGGCTATCTGAAAACGGCTGTGGTGCTGAAGTTGCCTGTGAATGTGGAGTTGGTGGCATGTGAAACCCGCATGTGGAGCATTCGTTTGTGTGGGATGCTCTACCAGCTTCATTCCCAGATAATGCACTCAAAGGGCACTAAGCATAGAGTGTGAAAACTGAGTTTCCTTGAGAGCTGCTTGGAAGCCTGATGGTGTGTGAAGTTAGTGAGCCAAATGGAGTTGTTCTCCCACAAGAACCACTCGGCTGATCCTTCTTCAATATGCCCTTCAGCAACATGCAGTGTTTCCTTGATTGATTTAGCTCTCACACTAATATTTCCATCTAGAGCCTTTGCATTGAGGGCTATCTGAAAATGGCTGTGGCACTGAAGTTGCCTGTGAATGTGGAGTTGGTGGCATGTGAAACCCGCATGTGGAGCATTCGTTTGTGTGGGATGCTCTACCAGGTTCATTCCTACATAATGCACTCAAAGGGCAGTAAGCATAGAGTGTGAAAACTGAGTTTCCTTGAGAGCTGCTTGGAAGCCTGATGGTGTGTGAAGTTAGTGAGCCAAATGGAGTTGTTCTCCCACAAAAACCCCTCGGCTGATCCTTCTTCAATATGCCCTTCACCAACATGCAGTGTTTCCTTGATTGAATTAGCTCTCACACCAATATTTGCGTCTAGAGCCTTTGCATTGAGGGCTATGTGAAAACGGCTGTGGCGCTGAAGTTGCCTGTGAATGTGGAGTTGGTGGCATGTGAAACCCGCATATGGAGCACTCGTTTGTGTGGGATGCTCTACTAGATTCATTCCTAGATAATGCACTCAAAGGGCACTAAGCATAGAGTGGGAAAACTGAGTTTCCTTGAGAGCTACTTGGAAGCCTGATGGTGTGTGAAGTTAGTGAGCCAAGTGGAGTTGTTCTCCCACAAGAACCACTCGGCTGATCCTTCTTCAATATGCCCTTCACCAACATGCAGTGTTTCCTTGATTGAATTAGCTCTCACACCAATATTTGCGTCTAGAGCCTTTGCATTGAGGGCTATGTGAAAACGGCTGTGGCGCTGAAGTTGCCTGTCAATGTGGAGTTGGTGGCATGTGAAACCCGCATATGGAGCACTCGTTTGTGTGGGATGCTCTACTAGATTCATTCCTAGATAATGCACTCAAAGGGCACTAAGCATAGAGTGGGAAAACTGAGTTTCCTTGAGAGCTACTTGGAAGCCTGATGGTGTGTGAAGTTAGTGAGCCAAGTGGAGTTGTTCTCCCACAAGAACCACTCGGCTGATCCTTCTTCAATATGCCCTTCAGCAACATGCAGTGTTTCCTTGATTGAATTAGCTCTCACACCAATATTTGCGTCTAGAGCCTTTGCATTGAGGGCTATCTGAAAACGGCTGTGGCGCTGAAGTTGCCTGTGAATGTGGAGTTGGTGGCATGTGAAACCCGCATGTGGAGCATTCTTTTGTGTGGGATGCTCTACCAGGTTCATTCCTAGATAATGCAGTGAAAGGGCACTAAGCATAGAGTGTGAAAACTGAGTTTCCTTGAGAGCTGCTTGGAAGCCTGATGGTGTGTGAAGTTAGTGAGCCAAATGGAGTTGTTCTCCCATAGGAACCACTCGGCTGATCCTTCTTCAATATGCCCTTCACCAACATGCAGTGTTTCCTTGATTGAATTAGCTCTCACACCAATATTTGCGTCTAGAGCCTTTGCATTGAGGGCTATCTGAAAACGGCTGTGGCGCTGAAGTTGCCTGTGAATGTGGAGTTGGTGGCATGTGAAACCCGCATGTGGAGCATTCGTTTGTGTGGGATGCTCTACCAGGTTCATTCCTAGATAATGCAGTGAAAGGGCACTAAGCCTAGAGTGTGAAAACTGAGTTTCCTTGAGAGCTGCTTGGAAGCCTGATGGTGTGTGAAGTTAGTGAGCCAAATGGAGTTGTTCTCCCACAAGAACCACTCGGCTGATCCTTCTTCAATATGCCCTTCAGCAACATGCAGTGTTTCCTTGATTGAATTAGCTCTCACACCAATATTTGCGTCTAGAGCCTTTGCATTGAGGGCTATCTGAAAACGGCTGTGGCGCTGAAGTTGCCTGTGAATGTGGAGTTGGTGGCATGTGAAACCCGCATGTGGAGCATTCTTTTGTGTGGGATGCTCTACCAGGTTCATTCCTAGATAATGCAGTGAAAGGGCACTAAGCATAGAGTGTGAAAACTGAGTTTCCTTGAGAGCTGCTTGGAAGCCTGATGGTGTGTGAAGTTAGTGAGCCAAATGGAGTTGTTCTCCCACAAGAACCACTCGGCTGATCCTTCTTCAATATGCCCTTCACCAACATGCAGTGTTTCCTTGATTGAATTAGCTCTCACACCAATATTTGCGTCTAGAGCCTTTGCATTGAGGGCTATGTGAAAACGGCTGTGGCGCTGAAGTTGCCTGTCAATGTGGAGTTGGTGGCATGTGAAACCCGCATATGGAGCACTCGTTTGTGTGGGATGCTCTACTAGATTCATTCCTAGATAATGCACTCAAAGGGCACTAAGCATAGAGTGTGAAAACTGAGTTTCCTTGAGAGCTACTTGGAAGCCTGATGGTGTGTGAAGTTAGTGAGCCAAGTGGAGTTGTTCTCCCACAAGAACCACTCGGCTGATCCTTCTTCAATATGCCCTTCACCAACATGCAGTGTTTCCTTGATTGAATTAGCTCTCACACCAATATTTGCGTCTAGAGCCTTTGCATTGAGGGCTATCTGAAAACGGCTGTGGCGCTGAAGTTGCCTGTGAATGTGGAGTTGGTGGCATGTGAAACCCGCATGTGGAGCATTCTTTTGTGTGGGATGCTCTACCAGGTTCATTCCTAGATAATGCAGTGAAAGGGCACTAAGCCTAGAGTGTGAAAACTGAGTTTCCTTGAGAGCTGCTTGGAAGCCTGATGGTGTGTGAAGTTAGTGAGCCAAATGGAGTTGTTCTCCCATAGGAACCACTCGGCTGATCCTTCTTCAATATGCCCTTCACCAACATGCAGTGTTTCCTTGATTGAATTAGCTCTCACACCAATATTTGCGTCTAGAGCCTTTGCATTGAGGGCTATCTGAAAACGGCTGTGGCGCTGAAGTTGCCTGTGAATGTGGAGTTGGTGGCATGTGAAACCCGCATGTGGAGCATTCGTTTGTGTGGGATGCTCACCAAGCTTCATTTCAATCCTAGGCACTCAAAGGGCACTAAGCATAGAGTGTGAAAACTGAGTTTCCTTGAGAGCTGCTTGGAAGCCTGATGGTGTGTGAAGTTAGTGAGCCAAATGGAGTTGTTCTCCCACAGGAACCACTCGGCTGATCCTTCTTCAATATGCCCTTCACCAACATGCAGTGTTTCCTTGATTGAATTAGCTCTCACACCAATATTTGCGTCTAGAGCCTTTGCATTGAGGGCTATCTGAAAACGGCTGTGGCGCTGAAGTTGCCTGTGAATGTGGAGTTGGTGGCATGTGAAACCCGCATGTGGAGCATTCTTTTGTGTGGGATGCTCTACCAGGTTCATTCCTAGATAATGCATTGAAAGGGCACTAAGCATAGAGTGTGAAAACTGAGTTTCCTTGAGAGCTGCTTGGAAGCCTGATGGTGTGTGAAGTTAGTGAGCCAAATGGAGTTGTTCTCCCACAAGAACCACTCGGCTGATCCTTCTTCAATATGCCCTTCAGCAACATGCAGTGTTTCCTTGATTGAATTAGCTCTCACACCAATATTTGCGTCTAGAGCCTTTGCATTGAGGGCTATCTGAAAACGGCTGTGGCGCTGAAGTTGCCTGTGAATGTGGAGTTGGTGGCATGTGAAACCCGCATGTGGAGCACTCGTTTGTGTGGGATGCTCTATCAGGTTCATTCCTAGATAATGCACTCAAAGGGCACTAAGCCTAGAGTGTGAAAACTGAGTTTCCTTGAGAGCTGCTTGGAAGCCTGATGGTGTGTGAAGTTAGTGAGCCAAATGGAGTTGTTCTCCCACAAGAACCACTCGGCTGATCCTTCTTCAATATGCCCTTCACCAACATGCAGTGTTTCCTTGATTGAATTAGCTCTCACACCAATATTTGCGTCTAGATCCTTTGCATTGAGGGCTATCTGAGAACTGCTGTGGCGCTGAAGTTGCCTGTGAATGTGGAGTTGGTGGCATGTGAAACCCGCATGTGGAGCATTCGTTTGTGTGGGATGCTCACCAAGCTTCATTTCAGTCCTAGGCACTCAAAGGGCACTAAGCATAGAGTGTGAAAACTGAGTTTCCTTGAGAGCTGCTTGGAAGCCTGATGGTGTGTGAAGTTAGTGAGCCAAATGGAGTTGTTCTCCCACAAGAACCACTCGGCTGATCCTTCTTCAATATGCCCTTCACCAACATGCAGTGTTTCCTTGATTGAATTAGCTCTCACACCAATATTTGCGTCTGGAGCCTTTGCATTGAGGGCTATCTGAAAACGGCTGTGGCGCTGAAGTTGCCTGTGAATGTGGAGTTGGTGGCATGTGAAACCCGCATGTGGAGCATTCTTTTGTGTGGGATGCTCTACCAGGTTCATTCCTAGATAAGGCACTCAAAGGGCACTAAGCATAGAGTGTGAAAACTGAGTTTCCTTGAGAGCTGCTTGGAAGCCTGATGGTGTGTGAAGTTAGTGAGCCAAATGGAGCTGTTCTCCCACAGGAACCACTCGGCTGATCCTTCTTCAATATGCCCTTCAGCAACATGCAGTGTTTCCTTGATTGAATTAGCTCTCACACCAATATTTGCGTCTAGATCCTTTGCATTGAGGGCTATCTGAAAACGGCTGTGGCGCTGAAGTTGCCTGTGAATGTGGAGTTGGTGGCATGTGAAACCCGCATGTGGAGCATTCGTTTGTGTGGGATGCTCACCAAGCTTCATTTCAGTCCTAGGCACTCAAAGGGCACTAAGCATAGAGTGTGAAAACTGAGTTTCCTTGAGAGCTGCTTGGAAGCCTGATGGTGTGTGAAGTTAGTGAGCCAAATGGAGTTGTTCTCCCACAGGAACCACTCGGCTGATCCTTCTTCAATATGCCCTTCACCAACATGCAGTGTTTCCTTGATTGAATTAGCTCTCACACCAATATTTGCGTCTAGAGCCTTTGCATTGAGGGCTATCTGAAAACGGCTGTGGCGCTGAAGTTGCCTGTCAATGTGGAGTTGGTGGCATGTGAAACCCGCATGTGGAGCATTCGTTTGTGTGGGATGCTCTACTAGATTCATTCCTAGATAATGCAGTGAAAGGGCACTAAGCATAGAGTGTGAAAACTGAGTTTCCTTGAGAGCTGCTTGGAAGCCTGATGGTGTGTGAAGTTAGTGAGCCAAATGGAGTTGTTCTCCCACAAGAACCACTCGGCTGATCCTTCTTCAATATGCCCTTCACCAACATGCAGTGTTTCCTTGATTGAATTAGCTCTCACACCAATATTTGCGTCTGGAGCCTTTGCATTGAGGGCTATGTGAAAACGGCTGTGGCGCTGAAGTTGCCTGTGAATGTGGAGTTGGTGGCATGTGAAACCCGCATGTGGAGCACTCGTTTGTGTGGGATGCTCTACTAGATTCATTCCTAGATAATGCACTCAAAGGGCACTAAGCATAGAGTGTGAAAACTGAGTTTCCTTGAGAGCTACTTGGAAGCCTGATGGTGTGTGAAGTTAGTGAGCCAAGTGGAGTTGTTCTCCCACAAGAACCACTCGGCTGATCCTTCTTCAATATGCCCTTCACCAACATGCAGTGTTTCCTTGATTGAATTAGGTCTCACACCAATATTTGCGTCTAGAGCCTTTGCATTGAGGGCTATCTGAAAACGGCTGTGGCGCTGAAGTTGCCTGTCAATGTGGAGTTGGTGGCATGTGAAACCCGCATGTGGAGCATTCGTTTGTGTGGGATGCTCACCAAGCTTCATTCCCAGATAATGCACTCAAAGGGCACTAAGCATAGAGTGTTAAAACTGAGTTTCCTTGAGAGCTGCTTGGAAGCCTGATGGTGTGTGAAGTTAGTGAGCCAAATGGAGTTGTTCTCCCACAAGAACCACTCGGCTGATCCTTCTTCAATATGCCCTTCACCAACATGCAGTGTTTCCTTGATTGAATTAGCTCTCACACCAATATTTGCGTCTAGAGCCTTTGCATTGAGGGCTATCTGAAAACGGCTGTGGCGCTGAAGTTGCCTGTGAATGTGGAGTTGGTGGCATGTGAAACCCGCATGTGGAGCACTCGTTTGTGTGGGATGCTCTACCAGGTTCATTCCTAGATAATGCAGTGAAAGGGCACTAAGCATAGAGTGTGAAAACTGAGTTTCCTTGAGAGCTGCTTGGAAGCCTGATGGTGTGTGAAGTTAGTGAGCCAAATGGAGTTGTTCTCCCACAAGAACCACTCGGCTGATCCTTCTTCAATATGCCCTTCAGCAACATGCAGTGTTTCCTTGATTGAATTAGCTCTCACACCAATATTTGCGTCTAGAGCCTTTGCATTGAGGGCTATCTGAAAACGGCTGTGGCGCTGAAGTTGCCTGTGAATGTGGAGTTGGTGGCATGTGAAACCCGCATGTGGAGCACTCGTTTGTGTGGGATGCTCTATCAGGTTCATTCCTAGATAATGCACTCAAAGGGCACTAAGCCTAGAGTGTGAAAACTGAGTTTCCTTGAGAGCTGCTTGGAAGCCTGATGGTGTGTGAAGTTAGTGAGCCAAATGGAGTTGTTCTCCCACAAGAACCACTCGGCTGATCCTTCTTCAATATGCCCTTCACCAACATGCAGTGTTTCCTTGATTGAATTAGCTCTCACACCAATATTTGCGTCTAGATCCTTTGCATTGAGGGCTATCTGAGAACTGCTGTGGCGCTGAAGTTGCCTGTGAATGTGGAGTTGGTGGCATGTGAAACCCGCATGTGGAGCATTCGTTTGTGTGGGATGCTCACCAAGCTTCATTTCAGTCCTAGGCACTCAAAGGGCACTAAGCATAGAGTGTGAAAACTGAGTTTCCTTGAGAGCTGCTTGGAAGCCTGATGGTGTGTGAAGTTAGTGAGCCAAATGGAGTTGTTCTCCCACAAGAACCACTCGGCTGATCCTTCTTCAATATGCCCTTCACCAACATGCAGTGTTTCCTTGATTGAATTAGCTCTCACACCAATATTTGCGTCTAGAGCCTTTGCATTGAGGGCTATCTGAAAACGGCTGTGGCGCTGAAGTTGCCTGTGAATGTGGAGTTGGTGGCATGTGAAACCCGCATGTGGAGCATTCTTTTGTGTGGGATGCTCTACCAGGTTCATTCCTAGATAAGGCACTCAAAGGGCACTAAGCATAGAGTGTGAAAACTGAGTTTCCTTGAGAGCTGCTTGGAAGCCTGATGGTGTGTGAAGTTAGTGAGCCAAATGGAGCTGTTCTCCCACAGGAACCACTCGGCTGATCCTTCTTCAATATGCCCTTCAGCAACATGCAGTGTTTCCTTGATTGAATTAGCTCTCACACCAATATTTGCGTCTAGATCCTTTGCATTGAGGGCTATCTGAAAACGGCTGTGGCGCTGAAGTTGCCTGTGAATGTGGAGTTGGTGGCATGTGAAACCCGCATGTGGAGCATTCGTTTGTGTGGGATGCTCACCAAGCTTCATTTCAGTCCTAGGCACTCAAAGGGCACTAAGCATAGAGTGTGAAAACTGAGTTTCCTTGAGAGCTGCTTGGAAGCCTGATGGTGTGTGAAGTTAGTGAGCCAAATGGAGTTGTTCTCCCACAGGAACCACTCGGCTGATCCTTCTTCAATATGCCCTTCAGCAACATGCAGTGTTTCCTTGATTGAATTAGCTCTCACACCAATATTTGCGTCTAGAGCCTTTGCATTGAGGGCTATGTGAAAACGGCTGTGGCGCTGAAGTTGCCTGTGAATGTGGAGTTGGTGGCATGTGAAACCCGCATGTGGAGCATTCTTTTGTGTGGGATGCTCTATCATGTTCATTCCTAGATAATGCACACAAAGGGCAGTAAGCATAGAGTGTGAAAACTGAGTTTCCTTGAGAGCTGCTTGGAAGCCTGATGGTGTGTGAAGTTAGTGAGCCAAATGGAGTTGTTCTCCCACAAGAACCACTCGGCTGATCCTTCTTCAATATGCCCTTCACCAACATGCAGTGTTTCCTTGATTGAATTAGCTCTCACACCAATATTTGCGTCTAGAGCCTTTGCATTGAGGGCTATCTGAAAACGGCTGTGGCGCTGAAGTTGCCTGTGAATGTGGAGTTGGTGGCATGTGAAACCAGCATGTGGAGCATTCGTTTGTGTGGGATGCTCACCAAGCTTCATTTCAATCCTAGGCACTCAAAGGGCACTCAGCATAGAGTGTGAAAACTGAGTTTCCTTGAGAGCTGCTTGGAAGCCTGATGGTGTGTGAAGTTAGTGAGCCAAATGGAGCTGTTCTCCCACAAGAACCACTCGGCTGATGCTCTTCAATATGCCCTTCAGCAACATGCAGTGTTTCCTTGATTGAATTAGCTCTCACACCAATATTTGCGTCTAGAGCCTTTGCATTGAGGGCTATCTGAAAATGGCTGTGGCGCTGAAGTTGCCTGTGAATGTGGAGTTGGTGGCATGTGAAACCCGCATGTGGAGCATTCGTTTGTGTGGGATGCTCACCAAGATTCATTTCAGTCCTAGGCACTCAAAGGGCACTAAGCCTAGAGTGTGAAAACTGAGTTTCCTTGAGAGCTGCTTGGAAGCCTGATGGTGTGTGAAGTTAGTGAGCCAAATGGAGTTGTTCTCCCACAAGAACCACTCGGCTGATCCTTCTTCAATATGCCCTTCACCAACATGCAGTGTTTCCTTGATTGAATTAGCTCTCACACCAATATTTGCGTCTAGAGCCTTTGCATTGAGGGCTATCTGAAAACGGCTGTGGCGCTGAAGTTGCCTGTGAATGTGGAGTTGGTGGCAGGTGAAACCCGCATGTGGAGCATTCGTTTGTGTGGGATGCTCACCAAGCTTCATTTCAGTCCTAGGCACTCAAAGGGCACTAAGCATAGAGTGTGAAAACTGAGTTTCCTTGAGAGCTGCTTGGAAGCCTGATGGTGTGTGAAGTTAGTGAGCCAAATGGAGTTGTTCTCCCACAAGAACCACTCGGCTGATCCTTCTTCAATATGCCCTTCAGCAACATGCAGTATTTCCTTGATTGAATTAGCTCTCACACCAATATTTGCGTCTAGAGCCTTTGCATTGAGGGCTATCTGAAAACGGCTGTGGCGCTGAAGTTGCCTGTGAATGTGGAGTTGGTGGCATGTGAAACCCGCATGTGGAGCATTCGTTTGTGTGGGATGCTCTACCAAGCTTCATTTCAGTCCTAGGCACTCAAAGGGCACTAAGCATAGAGTGTGAAAACTGAGTTTCCTTGAGAGCTGCTTGGAAGCCTGATGGTGTGTGAAGTTAGTGAGCCAAATGGAGTTGTTCTCCCACAAGAACCACTCGGCTGATCCTTCTTCAATATGCCCTTCAGCAACATGCAGTGTTTCCTTGATTGAATTAGCTCTCACACCAATATTTGCGTCTAGAGCCTTTGCATTGAGGGCTATCTGAAAACGGCTGTGGCGCTGAAGTTGCCTGTGAATGTGGAGTTGGTGGCATGTGAAACCCGCATGTGGAGCATTCTTTTGTGTGGGATGCTCTACTAGATTCATTCCTATATAATGCACTCAAAGGGCACTAAGCATAGAGTGTGAAAACTGAGTTTCCTTGAGAGCTGCTTGGAAGCCTGATGGTGTGTGAAGTTAGTGAGCCAAATGGAGTTGTTCTCCCACAAGAACCACTCGGCTGATCCTTCTTCAATATGCCCTTCACCAACATGCAGTGTTTCCTTGATTGAATTAGCTCTCACACCAATATTTGCGTCTAGAGCCTTTGCATTGAGGGCTATCTGAAACGGCTGTGGCGCTGAAGTTGCCTGTGAATGTGGAGTTGGTGGCATGTGAAACCCGCATGTGGAGCATTCGTTTGTGTGGGATGCTCTACTAGATTCATTCCTAGATAATGCACTCAAAGGGCACTAAGCATAGAGTGTGAAAACTGAGTTTCCTTGAGAGCTGCTTGGAAGCCTGATGGTGTGTGAAGTTAGTGAGCCAAATGGAGTTGTTCTCCCACAAGAACCACTCGGCTGATCCTTCTTCAATATGCCCTTCACCACATGCAGTGTTTCCTTGATTGAATTAGCTCTCACACCAATATTTGCGTCTAGAGCCTTTGCATTGTGGGCTATCTGAAAACGGCTGTGGCGCTGAAGTTGCCTGTGAATGTGGAGTTGGTGGCATGTGAAACCCGCATGTGGAGCATTCGTTTGTGTGGGAAGCTCACCAAGCTTCATTTCAGTCCCTAGGCACTCAAAGGGCACTAAGCATAGAGTGTGAAAACTGAGTTTCCTTGAGAGCTGCTTGGAAGCCTGATGGTGTGTGAAGTTAGTGAGCCAAATGGAGTTGTTCTCCCACAAGAACCACTCGGCTGATCCTTCTTCAATATGCCCTTCACCAACATGCAGTGTTTCCTTGATTGAATTAGCTCTAACACCAATATTTGCGTCTAGAGCCTTTGCATTGAGGGCTATCTGAAAACGGCTGTGGCGCTGAAGTTGCCTGTGAATGTGGAGTTGGTGGCATGTGAAACCCGCATGTGGAGCATTCGTTTGTGTGGGATGCTCACCAAGCGTCTTTTCAGTCCTAGGCACTCTAAGGGCACTAAGCATAGAGTGTGAAAACTGAGTTTCCTTGAGAGCTGCTTGGAAGCCTGATGGTGTGTGAAGTTAGTGAGCCAAATGGAGTTGTTCTCCCACAAGAACCACTCGGCTGATCCTTCTTCAATATGCCCTTCAGCAACATGCAGTGTTTCCTTGATTGAATTAGCTCTCACACCAATATTTGCGTCTAGAGCCTTTGCATTGAGGGCTATCTGAAAACGGCTGTGGCGCTGAAGTTGCCTGTGAATGTGGAGTTGGTGGCATGTGAAACCCGCATGTGGAGCACTCGTTTGTGTGGGATGCTCTACTAGATTCATTCCTAGATAATGCACTCAAAGGGCACTAAGCATAGAGTGTGAAAACTGAGTTTCCTTGAGAGCTACTTGGAAGCCTGATGGTGTGTGAAGTTAGTGAGCCAAGTGGAGTTGTTCTCCCACAAGAACCACTCGGCTGATCCTTCTTCAATATGCCCTTCACCAACATGCAGTGTTTCCTTGATTGAATTAGCTCTCACACCAATATTTGCGTCTAGAGCCTTTGCATTGAGGGCTATCTGAAAACGGCTGTGGCGCTGAAGTTGCCTGTGAATGTGGAGTTGGTGGCATGTGAAACCCGCATGTGGAGCATTCGTTTGTGTGGGATGCTCTACCAGGTTCATTCCTAGATAATGCAGTGAAAGGGCACTAAGCATAGAGTGTGAAAACTGAGTTTCCTTGAGAGCTGCTTGGAAGCCTGATGGTGTGTGAAGTTAGTGAGCCAAATGGAGTTGTTCTCCCACAAGAACCACTCGGCTGATCCTTCTTCAATATGCCCTTCAGCAACATGCAGTGTTTCCTTGATTGAATTAGCTCTCACACCAATATTTGCGTCTAGAGCCTTTGCATTGAGGGCTATCTGAAAACGGCTGTGGCGCTGAAGTTGCCTGTGAATGTGGAGTTGGTGGCATGTGAAACCCGCATGTGGAGCATTCGTTTGTGTGGGATGCTCTACCAGGTTCATTCCTAGATAATGCACTCAAAGGGCACTAAGCATAGAGTGTGAAAACTGAGTTTCCTTGAGAGCTGCTTGGAAGCCTGATGGTGTGTGAAGTTAGTGAGCCAAATGGAGTTGTTCTCCCACAAGAACCACTCGGCTGATCGTTCTTCAATATGCCCTTCAGCAACATGCAGTGTTTCCTTGATTGAATTAGCTCTCACACCAATATTTGCGTCTAGAGCCTTTGCATTGAGGGCTATCTGAAAACGGCTGTGGCGCTGAAGTTGCCTGTGAATGTGGAGTTGGTGGCATGTGAAACCCGCATGTGGAGCATTCTTTTGTGTGGGATGCTCTATCAGGTTCATTCCTAGATAATGCACACAAAGGGCACTAAGCCTAGAGTGTGAAAACTGAGTTTCCTTGAGAGCTGCTTGGAAGCCTGATGGTGTGTGAAGTTAGTGAGCCAAATGGAGTTGTTCTCCCACAAGAACCACTCGGCTGATCCTTCTTCAATATGCCCTTCACCAACATGCAGTGTTTCCTTGATTGAATTAGCTCTCACACCAATATTTGCGTCTAGATCCTTTGCATTGAGGGCTATCTGAGAACTGCTGTGGCGCTGAAGTTGCCTGTGAATGTGGAGTTGGTGGCATGTGAAACCCGCATGTGGAGCATTCGTTTGTGTGGGATGCTCACCAAGCTTCATTTCAGTCCTAGGCACTCAAAGGGCACTAAGCATAGAGTGTGAAAACTGAGTTTCCTTGAGAGCTGCTTGGAAGCCTGATGGTGTGTGAAGTTAGTGAGCCAAATGGAGTTGTTCTCCCACAAGAACCACTCGGCTGATCCTTCTTCAATATGCCCCTTCAGCAACATGCAGTGTTTCCTTGATTGAATTAGCTCTCACACCAATATTTGCGTCTAGAGCCTTTGCATTGAGGGCTATCTGAAAACGGCTGTGGCGCTGAAGTTGCCTGTGAATGTGGAGTTTGTGTCATGTGAAACCCGCATGTGGAGCACTCGTTTGTGTGGGATGCTCTACCAGGTTCATTTCCTAGATAATGCACTCAAAGGGCACTAAGCATAGAGTGTGAAAACTGAGTTTCCTTGAGAGCTGCTTGGAAGCCTGATGGTGTGTGAAGTTAGTGAGCCAAATGGAGTTGTTCTCCCCACAGGAACCACTCGGCTGATCCTTCTTCAATATGCCCTTCAGCAACATGCAGTGTTTCCTTGATTGAATTAGCTCTCACACCAATATTTGCGTCTAGAGCCTTTGCATTGAGGGCTATCTGAAAACGGCTGTGGCGCTGAAGTTGCCTGTGAATGTGGAGTTGGTGGCATGTGAAACCCGCATGTGGAGCATTCGTTTGTGTGGGATGCTCTACTAGATTCATTCCTAGATAATGCACTCAAAGGGCACTAAGCATAGAGTGTGAAAACTGAGTTTCCTTGAGAGCTGCTTGGAAGCCTGATGGTGTGTGAAAGTTAGTGAGCCAAATGGAGTTGTTCTCCCACAGGAACCACTCGGCTGATCCTTCTTCAATATGCCCTTGAGCAACATGCAGTGTTTCCTTGATTGAATTAGCTCTCACACCAATATTTGCGTCTAGAGCCTTTGCATTGAGGGCTATGTGAAAACGGCTGTGGCGCTGAAGTTGCCTGTGAATGTGGAGTTGGTGGCATGTGAAACCCGCATGTGGAGCATTCGTTTGTGTGGGATGCTCACCAAGCTTCATTTCAGTCCTAGGCACTCAAAGGGCACTAAGCATAGAGTGTGAAAACTGAGTTTCCTTGAGAGCTGCTTGGAAGCCTGATGGTGTGTGAAGTTAGTGAGCCAAATGGAGTTGTTCTCCCACAAGAACCACTCGGCTGATCCTTCGTCAATATGCCCTTCACCAACATGCAGTGTTTCCTTGATTGAATTAGCTCTCACATCAATATTTGCGTCTAGAGCCTTTGCATTGTGGGCTATCTGAAAACGGCTGTGGCGATGAAGTTGCCTGTGAATGTGGAGTTGGTGGCATGTGAAACCCGCATGTGGAGCATTCGTTTGTGTGGGATGCTCACCAAGCTTCATTTCAGTCCTAGGCACTCAAAGGGCACTAAGCATAGAGTGTGAAAACTGAGTTTCCTTGAGAGCTGCTTGGAAGCCTGATGGTGTGTGAAGTTAGTGAGCCAAATGGAGTTGTTCTCCCACAAGAAGCACTTCGCTGATCCTTCTTCAATATGCCCTTCAGCAACATGCAGTGTTTCCTTGATTGAATTAGCTCTCACACCAATATTTGCGTCTAGAGCCTTTGCATTGAGGGCTATCTGAAAACGGCTGTGGCGCTGAAGTTGCCTGTGAATGTGGAGTTGGTGGCATGTGAAACCCGCATGTGGAGCATTCGTTTTGTGTGGGATGCTCTACTAGATTCATTCCTAGATAATGCACTCAAAGGGCACTAAGCATAGAGTGTGAAAACTGAGTTTCCTTGAGAGCTGCTTGGAAGCCTGATGGTGTGTGAAGTTAGTGAGCCAAACGGAGTTGTTCTCCCACAAGAACCACTCGGCTGATCCTTCTTCAATATGCTCTTCAGCAACATGCAGTGTTTCCTTGATTGAATTAGCTCTCACACCAATATTTGCGTCTAGAGCCTTTGCATTGAGGGCTATCTGAAAACGGCTGTGGCGCTGAAGTTGCCTGTGAATGTGGAGTTGGTGGCATGTGAAACCCGCATGTGGAGCATTCGTTTTGTGTGGGATGCTCACCAAGCTTCATTTCAGTCCTAGGCACTCAAAGGGCACTAAGCATAGAGTGTGAAAACTGAGTTTCCTTGAGAGCTGCTTGGAAGCCTGATGGTGTGTGAAGTTAGTGAGCCAAATGGAGTTGTTCTCCTACAAGAACCACTCGGCTGATCCTTCTTCAATATGCCCTTCACCAACATGCAGTGTTTCCTTGATTGAATTAGCTCTCACACCAATATTTGCGTCTTGAGCCTTTGCATTGTGGGCTATCTGAAAACGGCTGTGGCGCTGAAGTTGCCTGTGAATGTGGAGTTGGTGGCATGTGAAACCCGCATGTCGAGCATTCGTTTGTGTGGGATGCTCACCAAGCTTCATTTCAGTCCTAGGCACTCAAAGGGCACTAAGCATAGAGTGTGAAAACTGAGTTTCCTTGAGAGCTGCTTGGAAGCCTGATGGTGTGTGAAGTTAGTGAGCCAAATGGAGTTGTTCTCCCACAGGAACCACTCGGCTGATCCTTCTTCAATATGCCCTTCAGAAACATGCAGTGTTTCCTTGATTGAATTAGCTCTCACACCAATATTTGCGTCTAGAGCCTTTGCATTGAGGGCTATCTGAAAACGGCTGTGGCGCTGAAGTTGCCTGTGAATGTGGAGTTGGTGGCATGTGAAACCCGCATGTGGAGCATTCTTTTGTGTGGGATGCTCTGTCAGGTTCATTCCTAGATAATGCACACAAAGGGCACTAAGCCTAGAGTGTGAAAACTGAGTTTCCTTGAGAGCTGCTTGGAAGCCTGATGGTGTGTGAAGTTAGTGAGCCAAGTGGAGTTGTTCTCCCACAGGAACCACTCGGCTGATCCTTCTTCAATATGCCCTTCACCAACATGCAGTGTTTTCCTTGATTGAATTAGCTCTCACACCAATATTTGCGTCTAGAGCCTTTGCATTGAGGGCTATCTGAAAACGGCTGTGGCGCTGAAGTTGCCTGTGAATGTGGAGTTGGTGGCATGTGAAACCCGCATGTGGAGCATTCGTTTGTGTGGGATGCTCTACCAGGTTCATTCCTAGATAATGCACTCAAAGGGCAGTAAGCATAGAGTGTGAAAACTGAGTTTCCTTGAGAGCTGCTTGGAAGCCTGATGGTGTGTGAAGTTAGTGAGCCAAATGGAGTTGTTCTCCCACAAGAACCACTCGGCTGATCCTTCTTCAATATGCCCTTCACCAACATGCAGTGTTTCCTTGATTGAATTAGCTCTCACACCAATATTTGCGTCTAGAGCCTTTGCATGAGGGCTATCTGAAACGGCTGTGGCACTGAAGTTGCCTGTGAATGTGGAGTTGGTGGCATGTGAAACCGCATGTGGAGCATTCTTTTGTGTGGGATGCTGTACCAGGTTCATTCCTAGATAATGCAGTGAAAGGGCACTAAGCATAGAGTGTGAAAACTGAGTTTCCTTGAGAGCTGCTTGGAAGCCTGATGGTGTGTGAAGTTAGTGAGCCAAATGGAGTTGTTCTCCCACAAGAACCACTCGGCTGATCCTTCTTCAATATGCCCTTCACCAACATGCAGTGTTTCCTTGATTGAATTAGCTCTCACACCAATATTTGCGTCTAGAGCCTTTGCATTGAGGGCTATCTGAAAACGGCTGTGGCGCTGAAGTTGCCTGTGAATGTGGAGTTGGTGGCATGTGAAACCCGCATGTGGAGCACTCGTTTGTGTGGGATGCTCTACTAGATTCATTCCTAGATAATGCACTCAAAGGGCACTAAGCATAGAGTGTGAAAACTGAGTTTCCTTGAGAGCTACTTGGAAGCCTGATGGTGTGTGAAGTTAGTGAGCCAAGTGGAGTTGTTCTCCCACAAGAACCACTCGGCTGATCCTTCTTCAATATGCCCTACAGCAACATGCAGTGTTTCCTTGATTGAATTAGCTCTCACACCAATATTTGCGTCTAGAGCCTTTGCATTGAGGGCTATCTGAATACGGCTGTGGCGCTGAAGTTGCCTGTGAATGTGGAGTTGGTGGCATGTGAAACCCGCATGTGGAGCATTTCTTTTGTGTGGGAATGCTCTACTAGATTCATTCCTAGATAATGCAGTGAAATGGCACTAGGCATAGAGTGTGAAAACTGAGTTTCCTTGAGAGCTGCTTGGAAGCCTGATGGTGTGTGAAGTTACTGAGCCAAATGGAGTTGTTCTCCCACAGGAACCACTTGGCTGATCCTTCTTCAATATGCCCTTCACCAACATGCAGTGTTTCCTTGATTGAATTAGCTCTCACACCAATATTTGCGTCTAGAGCCTTTGCATTGAGGGCTATCTGAAAACG
>NW_026696915.1:0-54344 GCF_030435755.1 Ochotona princeps | reverse complement strand
GTATTTGCGTCTAGAGCCTTTGCATTGAGGGCTATCTGCAAACGTCTGTGGTGCTGAAGTTGCCTGTGAATGTGGAGTTGGTGGCATGTGAAACCCGTATGTGGAGCATTCGTTTGTGTGGGATGCTCTACCAGGTTCATTCCTAGATAATGCACTCAAAGGGCACTAAGCATAGAGTGTGAAAACTGAGTTTCCTGAGAGCTGCTTGGAAGCCTGATGGTGTGTGAAGTTAGTGAGCCAAATGGGAGTTGTTCTCCCACAAGAACCACTCGGCTGATTCTTCTCAATATGCCCTTCACCAACATGCAGTGTTTCCTCTGATTGAATTAGCTCTCACACCAATATTTGCGTCTAGAGCCTTTGCATTGAGGGCTATCTGCAAACGGCTGTGGCGCTGAAGTTGCCTGTGAATGTGGAGTTGGTGCATGTTGAACCCGCATGTGGAGCATTCGTTTGTGTGGGATGCTCTACCAGGTTCATTCCTAGATAATGCACTCAAAGGGCACTAAGCATAGAGTGTGAAAACTGAGTTTCCTTGAGAGCTGCTTGGAAGCCTGATGGTGTGTGAAGTTAGTGAGCCAAATGGAGTTGTTCTCCCCACAAGAACCCCACTCGGCTGATTCTTCTTCAATATGCCCTTCACCAACATGCAGTGTTTCCTGATTGAATTAGCTCTCACACCAATATTTGCGTCTAGAGCCTTTGCATTGAGGGCTATCTGAAAACGGCTGTGGCGCTGAAGTTGCCTGTGAATGTGGAGTTGGTGGCATGTGAAACCCGCATGTGGAGCATGCGTTTGTGTGGGATGCTCTACCAGGTTCATTCCTAGATAATGCACTCAAAGGGCACTAAGCATAGAGTGTGAAAACTGAGTTTCCTTGAGAGCTGCTTGGAAGCTGATGGTGTGTGACGGTAGTGAGCCAAATGCGAGTTATTCTCCCACAAGAACCACTCGGCTGATTCTTCTTCAATATGCCCTTCACCAACATGCAGTGTTTCCTTGATTGAATTAGCTCTCACACCAATATTTGCGTCTAGAGCCTTTGCATTGAGGGCTATCTGAAAACGGCTGTGGCGCTGAAGTTGCCTGTGAATGTGGAGTTGGTGGCATGTGAACCCGCATGTGGAGCATTCGTTTGTGTGGGATGCTCTACCAGGTTCATTCCTAGATAATGCACTCAAAGGCACTAAGCATAGAGTGTGAAAACTGAGTTTCCTTGAGAGCTGCTTGGAAGCCTGATGGTGTGTGAAGTTAGTGAGCCAAATGGAGTTGTTCTCCCACAAGAACCACTCGGCTGATTCTTCTTCAATATGCCCTTCACCAACATGCAGTGTTTCCTTGATTGAATTAGCTCTCACACCAATATTTGCGTCTAGAGCCTTTGCATTGAGGGCTATCTGCAAACGGCTGTGGCGCTGAAGTTGTCTGTGAATGTGGAGTTGGTGGCATGCGAAACCCGCATGTGGAGCATTCGTTTGTGTGGGATGCTCTACCAGGTTCATTCCTAGATAATGCACTCAAAGGGCACTAAGCATAGAGTGTGAAAACTGAGTTTCCTTGAGAGCTGCTTGGAAGCCTGATGGTGTGTGAAGTTAGTGAGCCAAATGGAGTTGTTCTCCCACAAGAACCACTCGGCTGATTCTTCTTCAATATGCCCTTCACCAACATGCAGTGTTTCCTTGATTGAATTAGCTCTCACACCAATATTTGCGTCTAGAGCCTTTGCATTGAGGGCTATCTGCAAACGGCTGTGGTGCTGAAGTTGTCTGTGAATGTGGAGTTGGTGGCATGTGAAACCCGCATGTGGAGCATTCGTTTGTGTGGGATGCTTACCAAGCTCATTTCAGTCCTAGGCACTCAAAGGGCACTAAGCATAGAGTGTGAAAACTGAGTTTCCTTGAGAGCTGCTTGGAAGCCTGATGGTGTGTGAAGTTAGTGAGCCAAATGGAGTTGTTCTCCCACAAGAACCACTCGGCTGATTCTTCTTCAATATGCCCTTCACCAACATGCATTGTTTCCTTGATTGAATTAGCTCTCACACCAATATTTGCGTCTAGAGCCTTTGCATTGAGGGCTATCTGAAAACGGCTGTGGCGCTGAAGTTGCCCGTGAATGTGGAGTTGGTGGCATGTGAAACCCGCATGTGGAGCATTCGTTTGTGTGGGATGCTCTACCAGGTTCATTCCTAGATAATGCACTCAAGGGCACTAAGCATAGAGTGTGAAAACTGAGTTTCCTTGAGAGCTGCTTGGAAGCCTGATGGTGTGTGAAGTTAGTGAGCCAAATGGAGTTGTTCTCCCACAAGAACCACTCGGCTGATTCTTCTTCAATATGCCCTTCACCAACATGCAGTGTTTCCTTGATTGAATTAGCTCTCACACACCAATATTTGCGTCTAGAGCCTTTGCATTGAGGGCTATCTGAAAACGGCTGTGGCGCTGAAGTTGCCTGTGAATGTGGAGTTGGTGGCATGTTGAACCCGCATGTGGAGCATTCGTTTGTGTGGGATGCTCTACCAGGTTCATTCCTAGATAATGCACTCAAAGGGCACTAAGCATAGAGTGTGAAAACTGAGTTTCCTTGAGAGCTGCTTGGAAGCCTGATGGTGTGTGAAGTTAGTGAGCCAAATGGAGTTGTTCTCCCACAAGAACCACTCGGCTGATTCTTCTTCAATATGCCCTTCACCAACATGCAGTGTTTCCTTGATTGAATTAGCTCTCACACCAATATTTGCGTCTAGAGCCTTTGCATTGAGGGCTATCTGAAAACGGCTGTGGCGCTGAAGTTGCCTGTGAATGTGGAGTTGGTGGCATGTGATAAACCTCGCATGTGGAGCATGCGTTTGTGTGGGATGCTCTACCAGGTTCATTCCTAGATAATGCACTCAAAGGGCACTAAGCATAGAGTGTGAAAACTGAGTTTCCTTGAGAGCTGCTTGGAAGCCTGATGGTGTGTGAAGTTAGTGAGCCAAATGGAGTTGTTCTCCCACAAGAACCACTCGGCTGATTCTTCTTCAATATGCCCTTCACCAACATGCAGTGTTTCCTTGATTGAATTAGCTCTCACACCAATATTTGCGTCTAGAGCCTTTGCATTGAGGGCTATCTGAAAACGGCTGTGGCGCTGAAGTTGCCTGTGAATGTGGAGTTGGTGGCATGTGAAACCCGCATGTGGAGCATTCGTTTGTGTGGGATGCTCTACCAGGTTCATTCCTAGATAATGCACTCAAAGGGCACTAAGCATAGAGTGTGAAAACTGAGTTTCCTTGAGAGCTGCTTGAAGCCTGATGGTGTGTGAAGTTAGTGAGCCAAATGGAGTTGTTCTCCCACAAGAACCACTCGGCTGATTCTTCTTCAATATGCCCTTCACCAACATGCAGTGTTTCCTTGATTGAATTAGCTCTCACACCAATATTTGCGTCTAGAGCCTTTGCATTGAGGGCTATCTGAAAACGGCTGTGGCGCTGAAGTTGCCTGTGAATGTGGAGTTGGTGGCATGCGAACCCGCATGTGGAGCATTCGTTTGTGTTTGATGCTCTACCAGGTTCATTCCTAGATAATGCACTCAAAGGGCACTAAGCATAGAGTGTGAAAACTGAGTTTCCTTGAGAGCTGCTTGGAAGCCTGATGGTGTGTGAAGTTAGTGAGCCAAATGGAGTTGTTCTCCCACAAGAACCACTCGGCTGATTCTTCTTCAATATGCCCTTCACCAACATGCATTGTTTCCTTGATTGAATTAGCTCTCACACCAATATTTGCGTCTAGAGCCTTTGCATTGAGGGCTATCTGAAAACGGCTGTGGTGCTGAAGTTGTCTGTGAATGTGGAGTTGGTGGCATGTGAAACCCGCATGTGGAGCATTCGTTTGTGTGGGATGCTTACCAAGCTTCATTTCAGTCCTAGGCACTCAAAGGGCACTAAGCATAGAGTGTGAAAACTGAGTTTCCTTGAGAGCTGCTTGGAAGCCTGATGGTGTGTGAAGTTAGTGAGCCAAATGGAGTTGTTCTCCCACAAGAACCACTCGGCTGATTCTTCTTCAATATTCCCTTCACAACATGCATTGTTTCCTTGATTGAATTAGCTCTCACACCAATATTTGCGTCTAGAGCCTTTGCATTGAGGGCTATCTGAAAACGGCTGTGGCGCTGAAGTTGCCCGTGAATGTGGAGTTGGTGGCATGTGAAACCCGCATGTGGAGCATTCGTTTGTGTGGATGCTACCAGGTTCATTCCTAGATAATGCACTCAAAGGGCACTAAGCATAGAGTGTGAAAACTGAGTTTCCTTGAGAGCTGCTTGGAAGCCTGATGGTGTGTGAAGTTAGTGAGCCAAATGGTGTTGTTCTCCCACAAGAACCACTCGGCTGATTCTTCTTCAATATGCCCTTCACCAACATGCAGTGTTTCCTTGATTGAATTAGCTCTCACACCAATATTTGCGTCTAGAGCCTTTGCATTGAGGGCTATCTGAAAACGGCTGTGGCGCTGAAGTTGCCTGTGAATGTGGAGTTGGTGGCATGTGAAACCCGCATGTGGAGCATTCGTTTGTGTGGTATGCTCTAACAGGTTCATTCCTAGATAATGCACTCAAAGGGCACTAAGCATAGAGTGTGAAAAACTGAGTTTCCTTGAGAGCTGCTTGGAAGCCTGATGGTGTGTGAAGTTAGTGAGCCAAATGGAGTTGTTCTCCCACAAGAACCACTCGGCTGATTCTTCTTCAATATGCCCTTCACCAACATGCAGTGTTTCCTTGATTGAATTAGCTCTCACACCAATATTTGCGTCTAGAGCCTTTGCATTGAGGGCTATCTGAAAACGGCTGTGGCGCTGAAGTTTTCTGTGAATGTGGAGTTGGTGGCATGTGAAACCCGCATGTGGAGCATTCGTTTGTGTGGGATGCTCTACCAGGTTCATTCCTAGCTAAGCACTCATAGGGCACTAAGCATAGAGTGTAAAAACTGAGTTTCCTTGAGAGCTGCTTGGAAGCCTGATGGTGTGTGAAGTTAGTGAGCCAAATGGAGTTGTTCTCCCACAAGAACCACTCGGCTGATTCTTCTTCAATATGCCCTTCACCAACATGCAGTGTTTCCTTGATTGAATTAGCTCTCACACCAATATTTGCGTCTAGAGCCTTGCATTGAGGGCTATCTGAAAACGGCTGTGGCGCTGAAGTTGCCTGTGAATGTGGAGTTGGTGGCATGTGAAACCCGCATGTGGAGCATTCGTTTGTGTGGGATGCTCTACCAGGTTCATTCCTAGATAATGCACTCAAAGGGCACTAAGCATAGATTGTGAAAACTGAGTTTCCTTGAGAGCTGCTTGGAAGCCTGATGGTGTGCGAAGTTAGTGAGCCAAATGGAGTTGTTCTCCCACAAGAACCACTCGGCTGATTCTTCTTCAATATGCCCTTCACCAACATGCAGTGTTTCCTTGATTGAATTAGCTCTCACACCAATATTTGCGTCTAGAGCCTTTGCATTGAGGGCTATCTGAAAACGGCTGTTGTGCTGAAGTTGCCTGTGAATGTGAGTTGGTGGCATGTGAAACCAGATGTGGAGCATTCGTTTGTGTGGATGCTCACCAAGCTTCATTTCAGTCCTAGGCACTCAAAGGGCACTAAGCATAGAGTGTGAAAACTGAGTTTCCTTGAGAGCTGTTTGGAAACCTGATGGTGTGTGAAGTTAGTGAGCCAAATAGAGTTGTTCTCCCACAAGAACCACTCGGCTGATTCTTCTTCAATATGCCCTTCACCAACATGCAGTGTTTCCTTGATTGAATTAGCTCTCACACCAATATTTGCGTCTAGAGCCTTTGCATTGAGGGCTATCTGAAAGTGGTTTTGGCGCTGAAGTTGCCTGTGAATGTGGAGTTCGGTGGCATGTGAAACCCGCATGTGGAGCATTCGTTTGTGTGGGATGCTCACCAGGTTCATTCCTAGATAATGCACTCAAAGGGCACTAAGCATAGAGTGTGAAAACTGAGTTTCCTTGAGAGCTGTTGGAAGCCTGATGGTGTGTGAAGTTAGTGAGCCAAATGGAGTTGTTCTCCCACAAGAACCACTCGGCTGATTCTTCTTCAATATGCCCTTCACCAACATGCAGTGTTTCCTTGATTGAATTAGCTCTCACACCAATATTTGCGTCTAGAGCCTTTGCATTGAGGGCTATCTGCAAATGGCTGTGGCGCTGAAGTTGCCTGTGAATGTGGAGTTGGTGGCATGTGAAACCCGCATGTGAGCATTCGTTTGTGTGGGATGCTCTACCAGGTTCATTCCTAGATAATGCACTCAAAGGGCACTAAGCATAGAGTGTGAAAACTGAGTTTCCTTGAGAGCTGCTTGGAAGCCTGATGGTGTGTGAAGTTAGTGAGCCAAATGGTGTTGTTCTCCCACAAGAACCACTCGGCTGATTCTTCTTCAATATGCCCTTCACCAACATGCAGTGTTTCCTTGATTGAATTAGCTCTCACACCAATATTTGCGTCTAGAGCCTTTGCATTGAGGGCTATCTGAAAACGGCTGTGTCGCTGAAGTTGCCTGTGAATGTGGAGTTGGTGGCATGTGAAACCCGAACGTGGAGCATTCGTTTGTGTGGGATGCTCACCAAGATTCATTTCAGTCCTAGGCTCTCAAAGGGCACTAAGCATAGAGTGTGAAAACTGAGTTTCCTTGAGCACTGCTTGGAAGCCTGATGGTGTGTGAAGTTAGTGAGCCAAATGGAGTTGTTCTCCCACAAGAACCACTCGGCTGATTCTTCTTCAATATGCCCTTCACCAACATGCAGTGTTTCCTTGATTGAATTAGCTCTCACACCAATATTTGCGTCTAGAGCCTTTGCATTGAGGGCTATCTGCAAACGTCTGTGGTGCTGAAGTTGCCTGTGAATGTGGAGTTGGTGGCATGTGAAACCCGCATGTGGAGCATTCGTTTGTGTGGGATGCTCTACCAGGTTCATTCCTAGATAATGCACTCAAAGGGCACTAAGGATAGATTGTGAAAACTGAGTTTCCTTGAGAGCTGCTTGGAAGCCTGATGGTGTGTGACGTTAGTGAGCCAAATGGAGTGTTCTCCCACAAGAACCACTCAGCTGATTCTTCTTCAATATGCCCTTCACCAACATGCAGTGTTTCCTTGATTGAATTAGCTCTCACACCAATATTTGCGTCTAGAGCCTTTGCATTGAGGGCTATCTGAAAACGGCTGTGGCGCTGAAGTTGTCTGTGAATGTGGAGTTGGTGGCATGTGAAACCCCGCATGTGGAGCATTCGTTTGTGTGGGATGCTCTACCAGGTTCATTCCTAGATAATGCACTCAAAGGGCACTAAGCATAGAGTGTGAAAACTGAGTTCCTTGAGAGCTGCTTGGAAGCCTGATGGTGTGCGAAGTTAGTGAGCCAAATGGAGTTGTTCTCCCACAAGAACCACTCGGCTGATTCTTCTTCAATATGCCCTTCACCAACATGCAGTGTTTCCTTGATTGAATTAGCTCTCACACCAATATTTGCGTCTAGAGCCTTTGCATTGAGGGCTATCTGCAAACGTCTGTGGTGCTGAAGTTGCCTGTGAATGTGGAGTTGGTGGCATGTGAAACCCGTATGTGGAGCATTCGTTTGTGTGGGATGCTCACCAAGCTTCATTTCAGTCCTAGGCACTCAAAGGGCACTAAGCATAGAGTGTGAAAACTGAGTTTCCTTGAGAGCTTTTGGAAACCTGATGGTGTGTGAAGTTAGTGAGCCAAATGGAGTTGTTCTCCCACAAGAACCACTCGGCTGATTCTTCTTCAATATGCCCTTCACCAACATGCAGTGTTTCCTTGATTGAATTAGCTCTCACACCAATATTTTCGTCTAGAGCCTTTGCATTGAGGGCTATCTGCAATCTGCTGTGGCGCTGAAGTTGCCTGTGAATGTGGAGTTGGTGGCATGTGAAACCCGCATGTGGAGCATTCGTTTGTGTGGGATGCTCTACCAGGATCATTCCTAGATAATGCACTCAAAGGGCACTAAGCATAGAGTGTGAAAACTGAATTTCCTTGAGAGCTGCTTGGAAGCCTGATGGTGTGTGAAGTTAGTGAGCCAAATGGTGTTGTTCTCCCACAAGAACCACTCGGCTGATTCTTCTTCAATATGCCCTTCACCAACATGCAGTGTTTCCTTGATTGAATTAGCTCTCACACCAATATTTGCGTCTAGAGCCTTTGCATTGAGGGCTATCTGAAAACGGCTGTGGCGCTGAAGTTGCCTGTGAATGTGGAGTTGGTGGCATGTGAACCCGCATGTGGAGCATTCGTTTGTGTGGGATGCTCACCAGGTTCATTCCTAGATAATGCACTCAAAGGGCACTAAGCATAGAGTGTGAAAACTGAGTTTCCTTGAGAGCTGCTTGGAAGCCTGATGGTGTGTGAAGTTAGTGAGCCAAATGGAGTTGTTCTCCCCACAAGAACCACTCGGCTGATTCTTCTTCAATATGCCCTTCACCAACATGCAGTGTTTCCTTGATTGAATTAGCTCTCACACCAATATTTGCGTCTAGAGCCTTTGCATTGAGGGCTATCTGAAAACGGCTGTGGCGCTGAAGTTGCCTGTGAATGTGGAGTGGTGGCATGTGAAACCCGCATGTGGAGCATTCGTTTGTGTGGATGCTCTACCAGGTTCATTCCTAGATAATGCACTCAAAGGGCACTAAGCATAGAGTGTGAAAACTGAGTTTCCTTGAGAGCTGCTTGGAAGCCTGATGGTGTGTGAAGTTAGTGAGCCAAATGGAGTTGTTCTCCCACAAGAACCACTCGGCTGATTCTTCTTCAATATGCCCTACACCAACATGCAGTGTTTCCTTGATTGAATTAGCTCTCACACCAATATTTGCGTCTAGAGCCTTTGCATTGAGGGCTATCTGCAAACGGCTGTGGTGCTGTAGTTGCCTGTGAATGTGGAGTTGGTGGCATGTGAAACCCGCATGTGGAGCATTCGTTTGTGTGGGATGCTCACCAAGCTTCATTTCAGTCCTAGCACTCAAAGGGCACTAAGCATAGAGTGTGAAACTGAGTTTCCTTGAGAGCTGCTTGGAAGCCTGATGGTGTGTGAAGTTAGTGAGCCAAATGGAGTTGTTCTCCCACAAGAACCACTCGGCTGATTCTTCTTCAATATGCCCTTCACCAACATGCAGTGTTTCCTTGATTGAATTAGCTCTCACACCAATATTTGCGTCTAGAGCCTTTGCATTGAGGGCTATCTGCAAACGGCTGTGGCGCTGAAGTTGCCTGTGAATGTGGAGTTGGTGGCATGTGAAACCCGCATGTGGAGCATTCGTTGTGTGGGATGCTCTACCAGGTTCATTCCTAGATAATGCACTCAAAGGGCACTAAGCATAGAGTGTGAAAACTGAGTTTCCTTGAGAGCTGCTTGGAAGCCTGATGGTGTGTGAAGTTAGTGAGCCAAATGGAGTTGTTCTCCCACAAGAACCACTTGGCTGATTCTTCTTCAATATGCCCTTAACCAACATGCAGTGTTTCCTTGATTGAATTAGCTCTCACACCAATATTTGCGTCTAGAGCCTTTGCATTGAGGGCTATCTGAAAATGGTTTTGAGCTGAAGTTGCCTGTGAATGTGGAGTTGGTGGCATGTGAAACCCGCATGTGGAGCATTCGTTTGTGTGGGATGCTCACCAGGTTCATTCCTAGATAATGCACTCAAAGGGCACTAAGCATAGAGTGTGAAAACTGAGTTTCCTTGAGAGCTGTTTGGCAGCCTGATGGTGTGTGACGTTAGTGAGCCAAATGGAGTTGTTCTCCCACAAGAACCACTCGGCTGATTCTTCTTCAATATGCCCTTAACCAACATGCAGTGTTTCTTGATTGAATTAGCTCTCACACCAATATTTGCGTCTAGAGCCTTTGCATTGAGGGCAATCTGCAAACGGCTGTGGTGCTGAAGTTGCCTGTGAATGTGGAGTTGGTGGCATGTGAAACCCGCATGTGGAGCATTCGTTTGTGTGGGATGCTCACCAAGCTTCATTTCAGTCCTAGGCACTCAAAGGGCACTAAGCATAGAGTGTGAAAACTGAGTTTCCTTGAGAGCTGCTTGGAAGCCTGATGGTGTGTGAAGTTAGTGAGCCAAATGGAGTTGTTCTCCCACAAGAACCACTCGGCTGATTCTTCTTCAATATGCCCTTCACCAACATGCAGTGTTTCCTTGATTGAATTAGCTCTCACACCAATATTTGCGTCTAGAGCCTTTGCATTGAGGGCTATCTGAAAGTGGTTTTGGCTCTGAAGTTGCCTGTGAATGTGGAGTTGGTGGCATGTGAAACCCGCATGTGGAGCATTCGTTTGTGTGGGATGCTCTAACAGTTCATTCCTAGATAATGCCCTCAAAGGGCACTAAGCATAGATTGTGAAAACTGAGTTTCCTTGAGAGCTGCTTGGAAGCCTGATGGTGTGTGACGTTAGTGAGCCAAATGGAGTTGTTCTCCCACAAGAACCACTCGGCTGATTCTTCTTCAATATGCCCTTCACCAACATGCAGTGTTTATTGATTGAATTAGCTCTCACACCAATATTTGCGTCTAGAGCCTTTGCATTGAGGGCTATCTGCAAACGGCTGTGGCGCTGAAGTTGCCTGTGAATGTGGAGTTGGTGGCATGTGAAACCCGCATGTGGAGCATTCGTTTGTGTGGGATGCTCACCAGGTTCATTCTTAGATAATGCACTCAAAGGGCACTAAGCATAGAGTGTGAAAACTGAGTTTCCTTGAGAGCTGCTTGGAAGCCTGATGGTGTGTGAAGTTAGTGAGCCAAATGGAGTTGTTCTCCCACAAGAACCACTTGGCTGATTCTTCTTCAATATGCCCTTAACCAACATGCAGTGTTTCCTTGATTGAATTAGCTCTCACACCAATATTTGCGTCTAGAGCCTTTGCATTGAGGGCTATCTGAAAATGGTTTGAAGCTGAAGTTGCCTGTGAATGTGGAGTTGGTGGCATGTGAAACCCGCATGTGAGCATTCGTTTGTGTGGGATGCTCACCAGGTTCATTCCTAGATAATGCACTCAAAGGGCACTAAGCATAGAGTGTGAAAACTGAGTTTCCTTGAGAGTTGTTTGGAAGCCTGATGGTGTGTGACGTTAGTGAGCCAAATGGAGTTGTTCTCCCACAAGAACCACTCGGCTGATTCTTCTTCAATATGCCCTTCACCAACATGCAGTGTTTCCTTGATTGAATTAGCTCTCACACCAATATTTGCGTCTAGAGCCTTTGCATTGAGGGCTATCTGCAAACGTCTGTGTCGAAGAAGTTGCCTGTGAATGTGGAGTTGGTGGCATGTGAAACCCGCATGTGGAGCATTCGTTTGTGTGGGATGCTCACGAAGCTTCATTTCAGTCCTAGGCACTCAAAGGGCACTAAGCATAGAGTGTGAAAACTGAGTTTCCTTGAGAGCTGCTTGGAAGCCTGATGGTGTGTGAAGTTAGTGAACCAAATGGAGTTGTTCTCCCACAAGAACCACTCGGCTGATTCTTCTTCAATATGCCCTTCACCAACATGCAGTGTTTCCTTGATTGAATTAGCTCTCACACCAATATTTGCGTCTAGAGCCTTTGCATTGAGGGCTCTCTGAAAACGGCTGTGGCACTGAAGTTGTCTGTGAATGTGGAGTTGGTGGCAAGTGAAACCCGCATGTGGAGCATTCGTTTGTGTGGGATGCTCTACCAGGTTCATTCCTAGATAATGCACTCAAAGGGCACTAAGCATAGAGTGTGAAAACTGAGTTTCCTTGAGAGCTGCTTGGAAGCCTGATGGTGTGTGAAGTTAGTGAGCCAAATGGAGTTGTTCTCCCACAAGAACCACTCGGCTGATTCTTCTTCATATGCCCTTCACCAACATGCAGTGTTTCCTTGATTGAATTAGCTCTCACACCAATATTTGCGTCTAGAGCCTTTGCATTGAGGGCTATCTGAAAACGGCTGTGGCGCTGAAGTTGCCTGTGAATGTGGAGTTGGTGGCATGTGAAACCCGCATGTGGAGCATGCGTTTGTGTGGGATGCTCTACCAGGTTCATTCCTAGATAATGCACTCAAAGGGCACTAAGCATAGAGTGTGAAAACTGAGTTTCCTTGAGAGCTGCTTGGAAGCCTGATGGTGTGTGAAGTTAGTGAGCCAAATGGAGTTGTTCTCCCACAAGAACCACTCGGCTGATTCTTCTTCAATATGCCCTTCACCAACATGCAGTGTTTCCTTGATTGAATTAGCTCTCACACCAATATTTGCGTCTAGAGCCTTTGCATTGAGGGCTATCTGAAAACGGCTGTGGCGCTGAAGTTGCCTGTGAATGTGGAGTTGGTGGCATGTGAAACCCGCATGTGGAGCATTCGTTTGTGTGGATGCTCTACCAGGTCATTCCTAGATAATGCACTCAAGGGCACTAAGCATAGAGTGTGAAAACTGAGTTTCCTTGAGAGCTGCTTGGAAGCCTGATGGTGTGTGAAGTTAGTGAGCCAAATGGAGTTGTTCTCCCACAAGAACCACTCGGCTGATTCTTCTTCAATATGCCCTTCACCAACATGCAGTGTTTCCTTGATTGAATTAGCTCTCACACCAATATTTGCGTCTAGAGCCTTTGCATTGAGGGCTATCTGAAAACGGCTGTGGCGCTGAAGTTGTCTGTGAATGTGGAGTTGGTGGCATGCGAAACCCGCATGTGGAGCATTCGTTTGTGTTTGATGCTCTACCAGGTTCATTCCTAGATAATGCACTCAAAGGGCACTAAGCATAGAGTGTGAAAACTGAGTTTCCTTGAGAGCTGCTTGGAAGCCTGATGGTGTGTGAAGTTAGTGAGCCAAATGGAGTTGTTCTCCCACAAGAACCACTCGGCTGATTCTTCTTCAATATGCCCTTCACCAACATGCAGTGTTTGAATTAGCTCTCACACCAATATTTGCGTCTAGAGCCTTTGCATTGAGGGCTATCTGAAAACGGCTGTGGTGCTGAAGTTGTCTGTGAATGTGGAGTTGGTGGCATGTGAAACCCGCATGTGGAGCATTCGTTTGTGTGGGATGCTCTACCAGGTTCATTCCTAGATAATGCACTCAAAGGGCACTAAGCATAGAGTGTGAAAACTGAGTTTCCTTGAGAGCTGCTTGGAAGCCTGATGGTGTGTGAAGTTAGTGAGCCAAATGGAGTTGTTCTCCCACAAGAACCACTCGGCTGATTCTTCTTCAATATGCCCTTCACCAACATGCAGTGTTTCCTTGATTGAATTAGCTCTCACACCAATATTTGCGTCTAGAGCCTTTGCATTGAGGGCTATCTGCAAACGGCTGTGGTGCTGAAGTTGCCTGTGAATGTGGAGTTGGTGGCATGTGAAACCCGCATGTGGAGCATTCGTTTGTGTGGGATGCTCACCAAGCTTCATTTCAGTCCTAGGCACTCAAAGGGCACTAAGCATAGAGTGTGAAAACTGAGTTTCCTTGAGAGCTGCTTGGAAGCCTGATGGTGTGTGAAGTTAGTGAGCCAAATGGAGTTGTTCTCCCACAAGAACCACTCGGCTGATTCTTCTTCAATATGCCCTTCACCAACATGCAGTGTTTCCTTGATTGAATTAGCTCTCACACCAATATTTGCGTCTAGAGCCTTTGCATTGAGGGCTATCTGAAAGTGTTTTTGGCGCTGAAGTTGCCTGTGAATGTGGAGTTGGTGGCATGTGAAACCCGCATGTGGAGCATTCGTTTGTGTGGGATGCTCTACCAGGTTCATTCCTAGATAATGCACTCAAAGGGCACTAAGCATAGAGTGTGAAAACTGAGTTTCCTTGAGAGCTGCTTGGAAGCCTGATGGTGTGTGAAGTTAGTGAGCCAAATGGAGTTGTTCTCCCACAAGAACCACTCGGCTGATTCTTCTTCAATATGCCCTTCACCAACATGCAGTGTTTCCTTGATTGAATTAGCTCTCACACCAATATTTGCGTCTAGAGCCTTTGCATTGAGGGCTATCTGCAAACGGCTGTGGTGCTGAAGTTGCCTGTGAATGTGGAGTTGGTGGCATGTGAAACCCGCATGTGGAGCATTCGTTTGTGTGGGATGCTCACCAAGCTTCATTTCAGTCCTAGGCACTCAAAGGGCACTAAGCATAGAGTGTGAAAACTGAGTTTCCTTGAGAGCTGCTTGGAAGCCTGATGGTGTGTGAAGTTAGTGAGCCAAATGGAGTTGTTCTCCCACAAGAACCACTCGGCTGATTCTTCTTCAATATGCCCTTCACCAACATGCAGTGTTTCCTTGATTGAATTAGCTCTCACACCAATATTTGCGTCTAGAGCCTTTGCATTGAGGGCTATCTGCAAACGTCTGTGGTGCTGAAGTTGCCTGTGAATGTGGAGTTGGTGGCATGTGAAACCCGCATGTGGAGCATTCGTTTGTGTGGGATGCTCTACCAGGTTCATTCCTAGATAATGCACTCAAAGGGCACTAAGCATAGAGTGTGAAAACTGAGTTTCCTTGAGAGCTGCTTGGAAGCCTGATGGTGTGTGAAGTTAGTGAGCCAAATGGAGTTGTTCTCCCACAAGAACCACTCGGCTGATTCTTCTTCAATATGCCCTTCACCAACATGCAGTGTTTCCTTGATTGAATTAGCTCTCACACCAATATTTGCGTCTAGAGCCTTTGCATTGAGGGCTATCTGAAAGTGGTTTTGGCTCTGAAGTTGCCTGTGAATGTGAAGTTGGTGGCATGTGAAACCCGCATGTGGAGCATTCGTTTGTGTGGGATGCTCTACCAGGTTCATTCCTAGATAATGCACTCAAAGGGCACTAAGGATAGATTGTGAAAACTGAGTTTCCTTGAGAGCTGCTTGGAAGCCTGATGGTGTGTGACGTTAGTGAGCCAAATGGAGTTGTTCTCCCACAAGAACCACTCAGCTGATTCTTCTTCAATATGCCCTTCACCAACATGCAGTGTTTCCTTGATTGAATTAGCTCTCACACCAATATTTGCGTCTAGAGCCTTTGCATTGAGGGCTATCTGAAAACGGCTGTGGCGCTGAAGTTGTCTGTGAATGTGGAGTTGGTGGCATGTGAAACCCGCATGTGGAGCATTCGTTTGTGTGGGATGCTCTACCAGGTTCATTCCTAGATAATGCACTCAAAGGGCACTAAGCATAGAGTGTGAAAACTGAGTTTCCTTGAGAGCTGCTTGGAAGCCTGATGGTGTGCGAAGTTAGTGAGCCAAATGGAGTTGTTCTCCCACAAGAACCACTCGGCTGATTCTTCTTCAATATGCCCTTCACCAACATGCAGTGTTTCCTTGATTGAATTAGCTCTCACACCAATATTTGCGTCTAGAGCCTTTGCATTGAGGGCTATCTGCAAACGTCTGTGGTGCTGAAGTTGCCTGTGAATGTGGAGTTGGTGGCATGTGAAACCCGTATGTGGAGCATTCGTTTGTGTGGGATGCTCACCAAGCTTCATTTCAGTCCTAGGCACTCAAAGGGCACTAAGCATAGAGTGTGAAAACTGAGTTTCCTTGAGAGCTGTTTGGAAACCTGATGGTGTGTGAAGTTAGTGAGCCAAATGGAGTTGTTCTCCCACAAGAACCACTCGGCTGATTCTTCTTCAATATGCCCTTCACCAACATGCAGTGTTTCCTTGATTGAATTAGCTCTCACACCAATATTTTCGTCTAGAGCCTTTGCATTGAGGGCTATCTGCAATCTGCTGTGGCGCTGAAGTTGCCTGTGAATGTGGAGTTGGTGGCATGTGAAACCCGCATGTGGAGCATTCGTTTGTGTGGGATGCTCTACCAGGATCATTCCTAGATAATGCACTCAAAGGGCACTAAGCATAGAGTGTGAAAACTGAATTTCCTTGAGAGCTGCTTGGAAGCCTGATGGTGTGTGAAGTTAGTGAGCCAAATGGTGTTGTTCTCCCACAAGAACCACTCGGCTGATTCTTCTTCAATATGCCCTTCACCAACATGCAGTGTTTCCTTGATTGAATTAGCTCTCACACCAATATTTGCGTCTAGAGCCTTTGCATTGAGGGCTATCTGAAAACGGCTGTGGCGCTGAAGTTGCCTGTGAATGTGGAGTTGGTGGCATGTGAAACCCGCATGTGGAGCATTCGTTTGTGTGGGATGCTCACCAGGTTCATTCCTAGATAATGCACTCAAAGGGCACTAAGCATAGAGTGTGAAAACTGAGTTTCCTTGAGAGCTGCTTGGAAGCCTGATGGTGTGTGAAGTTAGTGAGCCAAATGGAGTTGTTCTCCCACAAGAACCACTCGGCTGATTCTTCTTCAATATGCCCTTCACCAACATGCAGTGTTTCCTTGATTGAATTAGCTCTCACACCAATATTTGCGTCTAGAGCCTTTGCATTGAGGGCTATCTGAAAACGGCTGTGGCGCTGAAGTTGCCTGTGAATGTGGAGTTGGTGGCATGTGAAACCCGAACGTGGAGCATTCGTTTGTGTGGGATGCTCACCAAGATTCATTTCAGTCCTAGGCTCTCAAAGGGCACTAAGCATAGAGTGTGAAAACTGAGTTTCCTTGAGAGCTGCTTGGAAGCCTGATGGTGTGTGAAGTTAGTGAGCCAAATGGAGTTGTTCTCCCACAAGAACCACTCGGCTGATTCTTCTTCAATATGCCCTTCACCAACATGCAGTGTTTCCTTGATTGAATTAGCTCTCACACCAATATTTGCGTCTAGAGCCTTTGCATTGAGGGCTATCTGAAAACGGCTGTGGCGCTGAAGTTGCCTGTGAATGTGGAGTTGGTGGCATGTGAAACCCGCATGTGGAGCATTCGTTTGTGTGGGATGCTCTACCAGGTTCATTCCTAGATAATGCACTCAAAGGGCACTAAGCATAGAGTGTGAAAACTGAGTTTCCTTGAGAGCTGCTTGGAAGCCTGATGGTGTGTGAAGTTAGTGAGCCAAATGGAGTTGTTCTCCCACAAGAACCACTCGGCTGATTCTTCTTCAATATGCCCTACACCAACATGCAGTGTTTCCTTGATTGAATTAGCTCTCACACCAATATTTGCGTCTAGAGCCTTTGCATTGAGGGCTATCTGCAAACGGCTGTGGTGCTGAAGTTGCCTGTGAATGTGGAGTTGGTGGCATGTGAAACCCGCATGTGGAGCATTCGTTTGTGTGGGATGCTCACCAAGCTTCATTTCAGTCCTAGGCACTCAAAGGGCACTAAGCATAGAGTGTGAAAACTGAGTTTCCTTGAGAGCTGCTTGGAAGCCTGATGGTGTGTGAAGTTAGTGAGCCAAATGGAGTTGTTCTCCCACAAGAACCACTCGGCTGATTCTTCTTCAATATGCCCTTCACCAACATGCAGTGTTTCCTTGATTGAATTAGCTCCCACACCAATATTTGCGTCTAGAGCCTTTGCATTGAGGGCTATCTGCAAACGTCTGTGTTGCTGAAGTTGCCTGTGAATGTGGAGTTGGTGGCATGTGAAACCCGCATGTGGAGCATGCGTTTGTGTGGGATGCTCTACCAGGTTCATTCCTAGATAATGCACTCAAAGGGCACTAAGCATAGAGTGTGAAAACTGAGTTTCCTTGAGAGCTGCTTGGAAGCCTGATGGTGTGTGAAGTTAGTGAGCCAAATGGAGTTGTTCTCCCACAAGAACCACTCGGCTGATTCTTCTTCAATATGCCCTTCACCAACATGCAGTGTTTCCTTGATTGAATTAGCTCTCACACCAATATTTGCGTCTAGAGCCTTTGCATTGAGGGCTATCTGCAAACGTCTGTGGTGCTGAAGTTGCCTGTGAATGTGGAGTTGGTGGCATGTGAAACCCGCATGTGGAGCATTCGTTTGTGTGGGATGCTCTACCAGGTTCATTCCTAGATAATGCACTCAAAGGGCACTAAGCATAGAGTGTGAAAACTGAGTTTCCTTGAGAGCTGCTTGGAAGCCTGATGGTGTGTGAAGTTAGTGAGCCAAATGGAGTTGTTCTCCCACACGAACCACTTGGCTGATTCTTCTTCAATATGCCCTTCACCAACATGCAGTGTTTCCTTGATTGAATTAGCTCTCACACCAATATTTGCGTCTAGAGCCTTTGCATTGAGGGCTATCTGCAAACGGCTGTGGCGCTGAAGTTGCCTGTGAATGTGGAGTTGGTGGCATGTGAAACCCGCATGTGGAGCATTCGTTTGTGTGGATGCTCTACCAGGTTCATTCCTAGATAATGCACTCAAAGGGCACTAAGCATAGAGTGTGAAAACTGAGTTTCCTTGAGAGCTGCTTGGAAGCCTGATGGTGTGTGAAGTTAGTGAGCCAAATGGAGTTGTTCTCCCACAAGAACCACTTGGCTGATTCTTCTTCAATATGCCCTTAACCAACATGCAGTGTTTCCTTGATTGAATTAGCTCTCACACCAATATTTGCGTCTAGAGCCTTTGCATTGAGGGCTATCTGAAAATGGTTTTGAAGCTGAAGTTGCCTGTGAATGTGGAGTTGGTGGCATGTGAAACCCGCATGTGGAGCATTCGTTTGTGTGGGATGCTCACCAGGTTCATTCCTAGATAATGCACTCAAAGGGCACTAAGCATAGAGTGTGAAAACTGAGTTTCCTTGAGAGCTGTTTGGAAGCCTGATGGTGTGTGACGTTAGTGAGCCAAATGGAGTTGTTCTCCCACAAGAACCACTCGGCTGATTCTTCTTCAATATGCCCTTAACCAACATGCAGTGTTTCCTTGATTGAATTAGCTCTCACACCAATATTTGCGTCTAGAGCCTTTGCATTGAGGGCTATCTGCAAACGGCTGTGGTGCTGAAGTTGCCTGTGAATGTGGAGTTGGTGGCATGTGAAACCCGCATGTGGAGCATTCGTTTGTGTGGGATGCTCACCAAGCTTCATTTCAGTCCTAGGCACTCAAAGGGCACTAAGCATAGAGTGTGAAAACTGAGTTTCCTTGAGAGCTGCTTGGAAGCCTGATGGTGTGTGAAGTTAGTGAGCCAAATGGAGTTGTTCTCCCACAAGAACCACTCGGCTGATTCTTCTTCAATATGCCCTTCACCAACATGCAGTGTTTCCTTGATTGAATTAGCTCTCACACCAATATTTGCGTCTAGAGCCTTTGCATTGAGGGCTATCTGAAAGTGGTTTTGGCTCTGAAGTTGCCTGTGAATGTGGAGTTGGTGGCATGTGAAACCCGCATGTGGAGCATTCGTTTGTGTGGGATGCTCTACCAGGTTCATTCCTAGATAATGCCCTCAAAGGGCACTAAGCATAGATTGTGAAAACTGAGTTTCCTTGAGAGCTGCTTGGAAGCCTGATGGTGTGTGACGTTAGTGAGCCAAATGGAGTTGTTCTCCCACAAGAACCACTCGGCTGATTCTTCTTCAATATGCCCTTCACCAACATGCAGTGTTTCCTTGATTGAATTAGCTCTCACACCAATATTTGCGTCTAGAGCCTTTGCATTGAGGGCTATCTGCAAACGGCTGTGGCGCTGAAGTTGCCTGTGAATGTGGAGTGGTGGCATGTGAAACCCGCATGTGGAGCATTCGTTTGTGTGGGATGCTCTACCAGGTTCATTCTTAGATAATGCACTCAAAGGGCACTAAGCATAGAGTGTGAAAACTGAGTTTCCTTGAGAGCTGCTTGGAAGCCTGATGGTGTGTGAAGTTAGTGAGCCAAATGGAGTTGTTCTCCCACAAGAACCACTCGGCTGATTCTTCTTCAATATGCCCTTAACCAACATGCAGTGTTTCCTTGATTGAATTAGCTCTCACACCAATATTTGCGTCTAGAGCCTTTGCATTGAGGGCTATCTGAAAATGGTTTTGAAGCTGAAGTTGCCTGTGAATGTGGAGTTGGTGGCATGTGAAACCCGCATGTGGAGCATTCGTTTGTGTGGGATGCTCACCAGGTTCATTCCTAGATAATGCACTCAAAGGGCACTAAGCATAGAGTGTGAAAACTGAGTTTCCTTGAGAGCTGTTTGGAAGCCTGATGGTGTGTGACGTTAGTGAGCCAAATGGAGTTGTTCTCCCACAAGAACCACTCGGCTGATTCTTCTTCAATATGCCCTTCACCAACATGCAGTGTTTCCTTGATTGAATTAGCTCTCACACCAATATTTGCGTCTAGAGCCTTTGCATTGAGGGCTATCTGCAAACGTCTGTGTCGAAGAAGTTGCCTGTGAATGTGGAGTTGGTGGCATGTGAAACCCGCATGTGGAGCATTCGTTTGTGTGGGATGCTCACGAAGCTTCATTTCAGTCCTAGGCACTCAAAGGGCACTAAGCATAGAGTGTGAAAACTGAGTTTCCTTGAGAGCTGCTTGGAAGCCTGATGGTGTGTGAAGTTAGTGAACCAAATGGAGTTGTTCTCCCACAAGAACCACTCGGCTGATTCTTCTTCAATATGCCCTTCACCAACATGCAGTGTTTCCTTGATTGAATTAGCTCTCACACCAATATTTGCGTCTAGAGCCTTTGCATTGAGGGCTCTCTGAAAACGGCTGTGGCACTGAAGTTGTCTGTGAATGTGGAGTTGGTGGCAAGTGAAACCCGCATGTGGAGCATTCGTTTGTGTGGGATGCTCTACCAGGTTCATTCCTAGATAAAGCACTCAAAGGGCACTAAGCATAGAGTGTGAAAACTGAGTTTCCTTGAGAGCTGCTTGGAAGCCTGATGGTGTGTGAAGTTAGTGAGCCAAATGGAGTTGTTCTCCCACAAGAACCACTTGGCTGATTCTTCTTCAATATGCCCTTCACCAACATGCAGTGTTTCCTTGATTGAATTAGCTCTCACACCAATATTTGCGTCTAGAGCCTTTGCATTGAGGGCTATCTGCAAACGGCTGTGGTGCTGAAGTTGCCTGTGAATGTGGAGTTGGTGGCATGTGAAACCCGCATGTGGAGCATTCGTTTGTGTGGGATGCTTACCAAGCTTCATTTCAGTCCTAGGCACTCAAAGGGCACTAAGCATAGAGTGTGAAAACTGAGTTTCCTTGAGAGCTGTTTGGAAACCTGATGGTGTGTGAAGTTAGTGAGCCAAATGGAGTTGTTCTCCCACAAGAACCACTCGGCTGATTGTTCTTCAATATGCCCTTCACCAACATGCAGTGTTTCCTTGATTGAATTAGCTCTCACACCAATATTTGCGTCTAGAGCCTTTTCATTGAGGGCTATCTGAAAACGGCTGTGGCACTGAAATTGTCTGTGAATGTGGAATTGGTGGCATGTGAAACCCGCATGTGGAGCATTCGTTTGTGTGGGATGCTCTACCAGGTTCATTCCTAGATAATGCACTCAAAGGGCACTAAGCATAGAGTGTGAAAACTGAGTTTCCTTGAGAGCTGCTTGGAAGCCTGATGGTGTGCGAAGTTAGTGAGCCAAATGGAGTTGTTCTCCCACAAGAACCACTCGGCTGATTCTTCTTCAATATGCCCTTCACCAACATGCAGTGTTTCCTTGATTGAATTAGCTCTCACACCAATATTTGCGTCTAGAGCCTTTGCATTGAGGGCTATCTGCAAACGGCTGTGGCGCTGTAGTTGCCTGTGAATGTGGAGTTGGTGGCATGTGAAACCCGCATGTGGAGCATTCGTTTGTGTGGGATGCTCTACCAGGTTCATTCCTAGATAATGCACTCAAAGGGCACTAAGCATAGAGTGTGAAAACTGAGTTTCCTTGAGAGCTGCTTGGAAGCCTGATGGTGTGTGAAGTTAGTGAGCCAAATGGTGTTGTTCTCCCACAAGAACCACTCGGCTGATTCTTCTTCAATATGCCCTTCACCAACATGCAGTGTTTCCTTGATTGAATTAGCTCTCACACCAATATTTGCGTCTAGAGCCTTTGCATTGAGGGCTATCTGAAAGTGGTTTTGAAGCTGAAGTTGCCTGTGAATGTGGAGTTGGTGGCATGTGAAACCCGCATGTGGAGCATTCGTTTGTGTGGGATGGTCTACCAGGTTCATTCCTAGATAATGCACTCAAAGGGCACTAAGCATAGAGTGTGAAAACTGAGTTTCCTTGAGAGCTGCTTGGAAGCCTGATGGTGTGTGAAGTTAGTGAGCCAAATGGAGTTGTTCTCCCACAAGAACCACTCGGCTGATTCTTCTTCAATATGCCCTTCACCAACATGCAGTGTTTCCTTGATTGAATTAGCTCTCACACCAATATTTGCGTCTAGAGCCTTTGCATTGAGGGCTATCTGCAAACGGCTGTGGTGCTGAAGTTTGCTGAAGTTGCCTGTGAATGTGGAGTTGGTGGCATGTGAAACCCGCATGTGGAGCATTCGTTTGTGTGGGATGGTCTACCAGGTTCATTCCTAGATAATGCACTCAAAGGGCACTAAGCATAGAGTGTGAAAACTGAGTTTCCTTGAGAGCTGCTTGGAAGCCTGATGGTGTGTGAAGTTAGTGAGCCAAATGGAGTTGTTCTCCCACAAGAACCACTCGGCTGATTCTTCTTCAATATGCCCTTCACCAACATGCAGTGTTTCCTTGATTGAATTAGCTCTCACACCAATATTTGCGTCTAGAGCCTTTGCATTGAGGGCTATCTGCAAACGGCTGTGGTGCTGAAGTTGCCTGTGAATGTGGAGTTGGTGGCATGTGAAACCCGCATGTGGAGCATTCGTTTGTGTGGGATGCTCACCAAGCTTCATTTCAGTCCTAGGCACTCAAAGGGCACTAAGCATAGAGTGTGAAAACTGAGTTTCCTTGAGAGCTGTTGGAAGCCTGATGGTGTGTGAAGTTAGTGAGCCAAATGGAGTTGTTCTCCAACAAGAACCACTCGGCTGATTCTTCTTCAATATGCCCTTCACCAACATGCAGTGTTTCCTTGATTGAATTAGCTCCCACACCAATATTTGCGTCTAGAGCCTTTGCATTGAGGGCTATCTGAAAACGGCTGTGGCGCTTGAAGTTGCCTGTGAATGTGGAGTTGGTGGCATGTGAAACCCGCATGTGGAGCATTCGTTTGTGTGGGATGCTCACGAAGCTTCATTTCAGTCCTAGGCACTCAAGGGCACTAAGCATAGATTGTGAAAACTGAGTTTCCTTGAGAGCTGCTTGGAAGCCTGATGGTGTGTGAAGTTAGTGAGCCAAATGGAGTTGTTCTCCCACAAGAACCCACTCGGCTGATTCTTCTTCAATATGCCCTTCACCAACATGCAGTGTTTCCTTGATTGAATTAGCTCTCACACCAATATTTGCGTCTAGAGCCTTTGCATTGAGGGCTATCTGAAACGGCGTGGCACTGAAGTTGTCTGTGAATGTGGAGTTGGTGCAAGTGAAACCGCATGTGGAGCATTCGTTTGTGTGGGATGCTCTACCAGGTTCATTCCTAGATAATGCTCTCAAAGGCACTAAGCATAGAGTGTGAAAACTGAGTTTCCTTGAGAGCTGCTTGGAAGCCTGACGGTGTGTGAAGTTAGTGAGCCAAATGGAGTTGTTCTCCCACAAGAACCACTTGGCTGATTCTTCTTCAATATGCCCTTCACCAACATGCAGTGTTTCCTTGATTGAATTAGCTCTCACACCAATATTTTCGTCAAGAGCCTTTGCATTGAGGGCTATCTGCAAACGGCTGTGGTGCTGAAGTTGCCTGTGAATGTGGAGTTGGTGGCATGTGAAACCCGCATGTGGAGCATTCGTTTGTGTGGGATGCTCACGAAGCTTCATTTCAGTCCTAGGCACTCATAGGGCACTAAGCATAGAGTGTGAAAACTGAGTTTCCTTGAGAGCTGCTTGGAAGCCTGATGGTGTGTGAAGTTAGTGAGCCAAATGGAGTTGTTCTCCCACAAGAACCACTTGGCTGATTCTTCTTCAATATGCGCTTCACCAACATGCAGTGTTTCCTTGATTGAATTAGCTCTCACACCAATATTTGCGTCTAGAGCCTTTGCATTGAGGGCTATCTGAAAATGGTTTTGAAGCTGACGTTGCCTGTGAATGTGGAGTTGGTGGCATGTGAAACCGCATGTGGAGCATTCATTTGTGTGGGATGCTCACCAGGTTCATTCCTAGATAATGCACTCAAAGGGCACTAAGCATAGAGTGTGAAAACTGAGTTTCCTTGAGAGCTGTTTGGAAGCCTGATGGTGTGTGACGTTAGTGAGCCAAATGGAGTTGTTCTCCCACAAGAACCACTCGGCTGATTCTTCTTCAATATGCCCTTAACCAACATGCAGTGTTTCCTTGATTGAATTAGCTCTCACACCAATATTTGCGTCTAGAGCTTTGCATTGAGGGCTATCTGCAAACGTCTGTGGCGCTGAAGTTGCCTGTGAATGTGGAGTTGGTGGCATGTGAAACCCGCATGTGGAGCATTCGTTTGTGTGGGATGCTCACCAAGCTTCATTTCAGTCCTAGGCACTCAAAGGGCACTAAGCATAGATTGTGAAAACTGAGTTTCCTTGAGAGCTGCTTGGAAGCCTGATGGTGTGTGAAGTTAAGGTGAGCCAAATGGAGTTGTTCTCCCACAAGAACCACTCGGCTGATTCTTCTTCAATATGCCCTTCACCAACATGCAGTGTTTCCTTGATTGAATTAGCTCTCACACCAATATTTGCGTCTAGAGCCTTTGCATTGAGGGCTATCTGAAAACGGCTGTGGCACTGAAGTTGTCTGTGAATGTGGAGTTGGTGGCAAGTGAAACCCGCATGTGGAGCATTCGTTTGTGTGGGATGCTCTACCAGGTTCATTCCTAGATAATGCACTCAAAGGGCACTAAGCATAGAGTGTGAAAACTGAGTTTCCTTGAGAGCTGCTGGAAGCCTGATGGTGTGTGAAGTTAGTGAGCCAAATGGAGTTGTTCTCCCACAAGAACCACTGGCTGATTCTTCTTCAATATGCCTTCACCAACATGCAGTGTTTCCTTGATTGAATTAGCTCTCACACCAATATTTGCGTCTAGAGCCTTTGCATTGAGGGCTATCTGCAAACGGCTGTGGTGCTGAAGTAGCCTGTGAATGTGGAGTTGGTGGCATGTGAAACCCGCATGTGAGCATTCGTTTGTGTGGGATGCTCACGAAGCTTCATTTCAGTCCTAGCACTCAAAGGGCACTAAGCATAGAGTGTGAAAACTGAGTTTCCTTGAGAGCTGCTTGGAAGCCTGAATGGTGTGTGAAGTTAGTGAGCCAAATGGAGTTGTTCTCCCACAAGAACCACTTGGCTGATTCTTCTTCAATATGCCCTTAACCAACATGCAGTGTTTCCTTGATTGAATTAGCTCTCACACCAATATTTGCGTCTAGAGCCTTTGCATTGAGGGCTATCTGAAATGGTTTTGAAGCTGAAGTTGCCTGTGAATGTGGAGTTGGTGGCATGTGAAACCCGCATGTGGAGCATTCGTTTGTGTGGGATGCTCACCAGGTTCATTCCTAGATAATGCACTCAAAGGGCACTAAGCATAGAGTGTGAAAACTGAGTTTCCTTGAGAGCTGTTTGGAAGCCTGATGGTGTGTGACGTTAGTGAGCCAAATGGAGTTGTTCTCCCACAAGAACCACTCGGCTGATTCTTCTTCAATATGCCCTTAACCAACATGCAGTGTTTCCTTGATTGAATTAGCTCTCACACCAATATTTGCGTCTAGAGCCTTTGCATTGAGGGCTATCTGCAAACGGCTGTGGTGCTGAAGTTGTCTGTGAATGTGGAGTTGGTGGCATGTGAAACCCGCATGTGGAGCATTCGTTTGTGTGGGATGCTCACCAAGCTTCATTTCAGTCCTAGGCACTCAAAGGGCACTAAGCATAGAGTGTGAAAACTGAGTTTCCCCCTTGAGAGCTGCTTGGAAGCCTGATGGGTGTGTGAAGTTAGTGAGCCAAATGGAGTTGTTCTCCCACAAGAACCACTTGGCTGATTCTTCTTCAATATGCCCTTCACCAACATGCAGTGTTTCCTTGATTGAATTAGCTCTCACACCAATATTTGCGTCTAGAGCCTTTGCATTGAGGGCTATCTGCAAACGGCTGTGGTGCTGAAGTTGCCTGTGAATGTGGAGTTGGTGGCATGTGAAACCCGCATGTGGAGCATTCGTTTGTGTGGGATGCTCTACCAGGTTCATTCTAGATAATGCACTCAAAGGGCACTAAGCATAGAGTGTGAAAACTGAGTTCCTTGAGAGCTGCTTGGAAGCCTGATGGTGTGTGAAGTTAGTGAGCCAAATGGAGTTGTTCTCCCACAAGAACCACTCGGCTGATTCTTCTTCAATATGCCCTTCACCAACATGCTGTGTTTCCTTGATTGAATTAGCTCTCACACCAATATTTGCGTCTAGAGCCTTTGCATTGAGGGCTATCTGAAAGTGGTTTTGGCTCTGAACTGTGAATGTGGAGTTGGTGGCATGTGAAACCCGCATGTGGAGCATTCGTTTGTGTGGGATGCTCTACCAGGTTCATTCCTAGATAATGCCCTCAAAGGGCACTAAGCATAGATTGTGAAAACTGAGTTTCCTTGAGAGCTGCTTGGAAGCCTGATGGTGTGTGACGTTAGTGAGCCAAATGGAGTTGTTCTCCCACAAGAACCACTCGGCTGATTCTTCTTCAATATGCCCTTCACCAACATGCAGTGTTTCCTTGATTGAATTAGCTCTCACACCAATATTTGCGTCTAGAGCCTTTACATTGAGGGCTATCTGCAAACGGCTGTGGCGCTGAAGTTGCCTGTGAATGTGGAGTTGGTGGCATGTGAAACCCGCATGTGGAGCATTCGTTTGTGTGGGATGCTCTACCAGGTTCATTCTTAGATAATGCACTCAAAGGGCACTAAGCATAGAGTGTGAAAACTGAGTTTCCTTGAGAGCTGCTTGGAAGCCTGATGGTGTGTGAAGTTAGTGAGCCAAATGGAGTTGTTCTCCCACAAGAACCACTTGGCTGATTCTTCTTCAATATGCCCTTAACCAACATGCAGTGTTTCCTTGATTGAATTAGCTCTCACACCAATATTTGCGTCTAGAGCCTTTGCATTGAGGGCTATCTGAAAATGGTTTTGAAGCTGAAGTTGCCTGTGAATGTGGAGTTGGTGGCATGTGAAACCCGCATGTGGAGCATTCGTTTGTGTGGGATGCTCACCAGGTTCATTCCTAGATAATGCACTCAAAGGGCACTAAGCATAGAGTGTGAAAACTGAGTTTCCTTGAGAGCTGTTTGGAAGCCTGATGGTGTGTGACGTTAGTGAGCCAAATGGAGTTGTTCTCCCACAAGAACCACTCGGCTGATTCTTCTTCAATATGCCCTTCACCAACATGCAGTGTTTCCTTGATTGAATTAGCTCTCACACCAATATTTGCGTCTAGAGCCTTTGCATTGAGGGCTATCTGCAAACGGCTGTGGTGCTGAAGTTGCCTGTGAATGTGGAGTTGGTGGCATGTGAAACCCGCATGTGGAGCATTCGTTTGTGTGGGATGCTCACCAAGCTTCATTCAGTCCTAGGCACTCAAAGGGCACTAAGCATAGAGTGTGAAAACTGAGTTTCCTTGAGAGCTGTTGGAAGCCTGATGGTGTGTGAAGTTAGTGAGCCAAATGGAGTTGTTCTCCAACAAGAACCACTCGGCTGATTCTTCTTCAATATGCCCTTCACCAACATGCAGTGTTTCCTTGATTGAATTAGCTCCCACACCAATATTTGCGTCTAGAGCCTTTGCATTGAGGGCTATCTGAAAACGGCTGTGGCGCTGAAGTTGCCTGTGAATGTGGAGTTGGTGGCATGTGAAACCCGCATGTGGAGCATTCGTTTGTGTGGGATGCTCACGAAGCTTCATTTCAGTCCTAGGCACTCAAAGGGCACTAAGCATAGATTGTGAAAACTGAGTTTTCTTGAGAGCTGCTTGAAGCCTGATGGTGTGTGAAGTTAGTGAGCCAAATGGAGTTGTTCTCCCACAAGAACCACTCGGCTGATTCTTCTTCAATATGCCCTTCACCAACATGCAGTGTTTCCTTGATTGAATTAGCTCTCACACCAATATTTGCGTCTAGAGCCTTTGCATTGAGGGCTATCTGAAAACGGCTGTGGCACTGAAGTTGTCTGTGAATGTGGAGTTGGTGGCAAGTGAAACCCGCATGTGGAGCATTCGTTTGTGTGGGATGCTCTACCAGGTTCATTCCTAGATAATGCACTCAAAGGGCACTAAGCATAGAGTGTGAAAACTGAGTTTCCTTGAGAGCTGCTTGGAAGCCTGATGGTGTGTGAAGTTAGTGAGCCAAATGGAGTTGTTCTCCCACAAGAACCACTTGGCTGATTCTTCTTCAATATGCCCTTCACCAACATGCAGTGTTTCCTTGATTGAATTAGCTCTCACACCAATATTTGCGTCTAGAGCCTTTGCATTGAGGGCTATCTGCAAACGGCTGTGGTGCTGAAGTTGCCTGTGAATGTGGAGTTGGTGGCATGTGAAACCCGCATGTGGAGCATTCGTTTGTGTGGATGCTCACCAGGTTCATTCCTAGATAATGCACTCAAAGGGCACTAAGCATAGAGTGTGAAAACTGAGTTTCCTTGAGAGCTGTTTGGAAGCCTGATGGTGTGTGACGTTAGTGAGCCAAATGGAGTTGTTCTCCCACAAGAACCACTCGGCTGATTCTTCTTCAATATGCCCTTCACCAACATGCAGTGTTTCCTTGATTGAATTAGCTCTCACACCAATATTTGCGTCTAGAGCCTTTGCATTGAGGGCTATCTGCAAACGGCTGTGGTGCTGAAGTTGCCTGTGAATGTGGAGTTGGTGGCATGTGAAACCCGCATGTGGAGCATTCGTTTGTGTGGGATGCTCACCAAGCTTCATTTCAGTCCTAGGCACTCAAAGGGCACTAAGCATAGAGTGTGAAAACTGAGTTTCCTTGAGAGCTGTTGGAAGCCTGATGGTGTGTGAAGTTAGTGAGCCAAATGGAGTTGTTCTCCAACAAGAACCACTAGGCTGATTCTTCTTCAATATGCCCTTCACCAACATGCAGTGTTTCCTTGATTGAATTAGCTCCCACACCAATATTTGCGTCTAGAGCCTTTGCATTGAGGGCTATCTGAAAACGGCTGTGGCGCTGAAGTTGCCTGTGAATGTGGAGTTGGTGGCATGTGAAACCCGCATGTGGAGCATTCGTTTGTGTGGGATGCTCACGAAGCTTCATTTCAGTCCTAGGCACTCAAAGGGCACTAAGCATAGATTGTGAAAAACTGAGTTTTCTTGAGAGCTGCTTGGAAGCCTGATGGTGTGTGAAGTTAGTGAGCCAAATGGAGTTGTTCTCCACAAGAACCACTCGGCTGATTCTTCTTCAATATGCCCTTCACCAACATGCAGTGTTTCCTTGATTGAATTAGCTCTCACACCAATATTTGCGTCTAGAGCCTTTGCATTGAGGGCTATCTGAAAACGGCTGTGGCACTGAAGTTGTCTGTGAATGTGGAGTTGGTGGCATGTGAAACCCGCATGTGGAGCATTCGTTTGTGTGGGATGCTCACCAGGTTCATTCCTAGATAATGCACTCAAAGGGCACTAAGCATAGAGTGTGAAAACTGAGTTTCCTTGAGAGCTGTTTGGAAGCCTGATGGTGTGTGACGTTAGTGAGCCAAATGGAGTTGTTCTCCCACAAGAACCACTCGGCTGATTCTTCTTCAATATGCCCTTCACCAACATGCAGTGTTTCCTTGATTGAATTAGCTCTCACACCAATATTTGCGTCTAGAGCCTTTGCATTGAGGGCTAACTGCAAACGGCTGTGGTGCTGAAGTTGTCTGTGAATGTGGAGTTGGTGGCATGTGAAACCCGCATGTGGAGCATTCGTTTGTGTGGGATGCTCACCAAGCTTCATTTCAGTCCTAGGCACTCAAAGGGCACTAAGCATAGAGTGTGGAAAACTGAGTTTCCTTGAGAGCTGTTGGAAGCCTGATGGTGTGTGAAGTTAGTGAGCCAAATGGAGTTGTTCTCCCACAAGAACCACTCGGCTGATTCTTCTTCAATATGCCCTTCACCAACATGCAGTGTTTCCTTGATTGAATTAGCTCTCACACCAATATTTGCGTCTAGAGCCTTTGCATTGAGGGCTATCTGCAAACGTCTGTGTCGAAGAAGAGTTGCCTGTGAATGTGGAGTTGGTGGCATGTGAAACCCGCATGTGGAGCATTCGTTTGTGTGGATGCTCACGAAGCTTCATTTCAGTCCTAGGCACTCAAAGGGCACTAAGCATAGAGTGTGAAAACTGAGTTTCCTTGAGAGCTGCTTGGAAGCCTGATGGTGTGTGAAGTTAGTGAACCAAATGGAGTTGTTCTCCCACAAGAACCACTCGGCTGATTCTTCTTCAATATGCCCTTCACCAACATGCAGTGTTTCCTTGATTGAATTAGCTCTCACACCAATATTTGCGTCTAGAGCCTTTGCATTGAGGGCTCTCTGAAAACGGCTGTGGCACTGAAGTTGTCTGCTAATGTGGAGTTGGTGGCAAGTGAAACCCGCATGTGGAGCATTCGTTTGTGTGGGATGCTCTACCAGGTTCATTCCTAGATAATGCACTCAAAGGGCACTAAGCATAGAGTGTGAAAACTGAGTTTCCTTGAGAGCTGCTTGGAAGCCTGATGGTGTGTGAAGTTAGTGAGCCAAATGGAGTTGTTCTCCCACAAGAACCACTTGGCTGATTCTTCTTCAATATGCCCTTCACCAACATGCAGTGTTTCCTTGATTGAATTAGCTCTCACACCAATATTTGCGTCTAGAGCCTTTGCATTGAGGGCTATCTGCAAACGGCTGTGGTGCTGAAGTTGCCTGTGAATGTGGAGTTGGTGGCATGTGAAACCCGCATGTGGAGCATTCGTTTGTGTGGGATGCTTACCAAGCTTCATTTCAGTCCTAGGCACTCAAAGGGCACTAAGCATAGAGTGTGAAAACATGAGTTTCCTTGAGAGCTGTTTGGAAACCTGATGGTGTGTGAAGTTAGTGAGCCAAATGGAGTTGTTCTCCCACAAGAACCACTCGGCTGATTCTTCTTCAATATGCCCTTCACCAACATGCAGTGTTTCCTTGATTGAATTAGCTCTCACACCAATATTTGCGTCTAGAGCCTTTTCATTGAGGGCTATCTGAAAACGGCTGTGGCACTGAAGTTGTCTGTGAATGTGGAATTGGTGGCATGTGAAACCCGCCATGTGGAGCATTCGTTTGTGTGGGATGCTCTACCAGGTTCATTCCTAGATAATGCACTCAAAGGGCACTAAGCATAGAGTGTGAAAACTGAGTTTCCTTGAGAGCTGCTTGGAAGCCTGATGGTGTGCGAAGTTAGTGAGCCAAATGGAGTTGTTCTCCCACAAGAACCACTCGGCTGATTCTTCTTCAATATGCCCTTCACCAACATGCAGTGTTTCCTTGATTGAATTAGCTCTCACACCAATATTTGCGTCTAGAGCCTCTGCATTGAGGGCTATCTGCAAACGTCTGTGGTGCTGAAGTTGCCTGTGAATGTGGAGTTGGTGGCATGTGAAACCCGTATGTGGAGCATTCCTTTGTGTGGGATGCTCACCAAGCTTCATTTCAGTCCTAGGCACTCAAAGGGCACTAATCATAGAGTGTGAAAACTGAGTTTCCTTGAAAGCTGTTTGGAAAACTGATGGTGTGTGAAGTTAGTGAGCCAAATGGAGTTGTTCTCCCACAAGAACCACTCGGCTGATTCTTCTTCAATATGCCCTTCACCAACATGCAGTGTTTCCTTGATTGAATTAGCTCTCACACCAATATTTGCGTCTAGAGCCTTTGCATTGAGGGCTATCTGAAAACGGCTGTGGCACTGAAGTTGTCTGTGAATGTGGAGTTGGTGGCAAGTGAAACCCGCATGTGGAGCATTCGTTTGTGTGGGATGCTCTACCAGGTTCATTCTAGATAATGCACTCAAAGGGCACTAAGCATAGAGTGTGAAAACTGAGTTTCCTTGAGAGCTGCTTGGAAGCCTGATGGTGTGTGAAGTTAGTGAGCCAAATGGAGTTGTTCTCCCACAAGAACCACTTGGCTGATTCTTCTTCAATATGCCCTTCACCAACATGCAGTGTTTCCTTGATTGAATTAGCTCTCACACCAATATTTGCGTCTAGAGCCTTTGCATTGAGGGCTATCTGCAAATGGCTGTGGCGCTGAAGTTGCCTGTGAATGTGGAGTTGGTGGCATGTGAAACCCGCATGTGGAGCATTCGTTTGTGTGGGATGCTCACCAAGCTTCATTTCAGTCCTAGGCACTCAAAGGGCACTAAGCATAGAGTGTGAAAACTGAGTTTCCTTGAGAGCTGCTTTGAAGCCTGATGGTGTGTGAAGTTAGTGAGCCAAATGGAGTTGTTCTCCCACAAGAACCACTCCGCTGATTCTTCTTCAATATGCCCTTCACCAACATGCAGTGTTTCCTTGATTGAATTAGCTCTCACACCAATATTTGTGTCTAGAGCCTTTGCATTGAGGGCTATCTGCAAACGTCTGTGGTGCTGAAGTTGCCTGTGAATGTGGAGTTGGTGGCATGTGAAACCCGCATGTGGAGCATTCGTTTGTGTGGGATGCTCTACCAGGTTCATTCCTAGATAATGCACTCAAAGGGCACTAAGCATAGAGTGTGAAAACTGAGTTTCCTTGAGAGCTGCTTGGAAGCCTGATGGTGTGTGAAGTTAGTGAGCCAAATGGAGTTGTTCTCCCACAAGAACCACTCGGCTGATTCTTCTTCAATATGCCCTTCACCAACATGCAGTGTTTCCTTGATTGAATTAGCTCTCACACCAATATTTGCCTCTAGAGCCTTTGCATTGAGGGCTATCTGCAAACGTCTGTGGCGCTGAAGTTGCCTGTGAATGTGGAGTTGGTGGCATGTGAAACCCGCATGTGGAGCATTCGTTTGTGTGGGATGCTCTACCAGGTTCATTCCTAGATAATGCACTCAAAGGGCACTAAGCATAGAGTGTGAAAACTGAGTTTCCTTGAGAGCTGCTTGGAAGCCTGATGGTGTGTGAAGTTAGTGAGCCAAATGGAGTTGTTCTCCCACAAGAACCACTCGGCTGATTCTTCTTCAATATGCCCTTCACCAACATGCAGTGTTTTCCTTGATTGAATTAGCTCCCACACCAATATTTGCGTCTAGAGCCTTTGCATTGAGGGCTATCTGAAAACGGCTGTGGTGCTGAAGTTGCCTGTGAATGTGGAGTTGGTGGCATGTGAAACCCGCATGTGGAGCATTCGTTTGTGTGGGATGCTCTACCAGGTTCATTCCTAGATATTGCACTCATAGGGCACTAAGCATAGAGTGTGAAAAACTGAGTTTCCTTGAGAGCTGCTTGGAAGCCTGATGGTGTGTGAAGTTAGTGAGCCAAATGGAGTTGTTCTCCCACAAGAACCACTCGGCTGATTCTTCTTCAATATGCCCTTCACCAACATGCAGTGTTTCCTTGATTGAATTAGCTCTCACACCAATATTTGCGTCTAGAGCCTTTGCATTGAGGGCTATCAGCAAACGTCTGTGGTGCTGAAGTTGCCTGTGAATGTGGAGTTGGTGGCATGTGAAACCCGTATGTGGAGCATTCCTTTGTGTGGGATGCTCACCAAGCTTCATTTCAGTCCTAGGCACTCAAAGGGCACTAAGCATAGAGTGTGAAAACTGAGTTTCCTTGAAAGCTGTTTGGAAACCTGATGGTGTGTGAAGTTAGTGAGCCAAATGGAGTTGTTCTCCCACAAGAACCACTCGGCTGATTCTTCTTCAATATGCCCTTCACCAACATGCAGTGTTTCCTTGATTGAATTAGCTCCCACACCAATATTTGCGTCTAGAGCCTTTGCATTGAGGGCTATCTGCAAACGGCTGTGGCGCTGTAGTTGCCTGTGAATGTGGAGTTGGTGGCATGTGAAACCCGCATGTGGAGCATTCGTTTGTGTGGGATGCTCTACCAGGTTCATTCCTAGATAATGCACTCAAAGGGCACTAAGCATAGAGTGTGAAAACTGAGTTTCCTTGAGAGCTGCTTGGAAGCCTGATGGTGTGTGAAGTTAGTGAGCCAAATGGAGTTGTTCTCCCACAAGAACCACTCGGCTGATTCTTCTTCAATATGCCCTTCACCAACATGCAGTGTTCCTTGATTGAATTAGCTCCCACACCAATATTTGCGTCTAGAGCCTTTGCATTGAGGGCTATCTGAAAGTGGTTTTGGCGCTGAAGTTGCCTGTGAATGTGGAGTTGGTGGCATGTGAAACCCGCATGTGGAGCATTCGTTTGTGTGGGATGCTCTACCAGGTTCATTCCTAGATAATGCACTCAAAGGGCACTAAGCATAGAGTGTGAAAACTGAGTTTCCTTGAGAGCTGCTTGGAAGCCTGATGGTGTGTGAAGTTAGTGAGCCAAATGGAGTTGTTCTCCCACAAGAACCACTCGGCTGATTCTTCTTCAATATGCCCTTCACCAACATGCAGTGTTTCCTTGATTGAATTAGCTCTCACACCAATATTTGCGTCTAGAGCCTTTGCATTGAGGGCTATCTGAAAACGGCTGTGGCACTGAAGTTGTCTGTGAATGTGGAGTTGGTGGCAAGTGAAACCCGCATGTGGAGCATTCGTTTGTGTGGGATGCTCTACCAGGTTCATTCCTAGATAATGCACTCAAAGGGCACTAAGCATAGAGTGTGAAAACTGAGTTTCCTTGAGAGCTGCTTGGAAGCCTGATGGTGTGTGTGAAGTTAGTGAGCCAAATGGAGTTGTTCTCCCACAAGAACCACTCGGCTGATTCTTCTTCAATATGCCCTTCACCAACATGCAGTGTTTCCTTGATTGAATTAGCTCCCACACCAATATTTGCGTCTAGAGCCTTTGCATTGAGGGCTATCTGAAAGTGGTTTTGGCGCTGAAGTTGCCTGTGAATGTGGAGTTGGTGGCATGTGAAACCGCATGTGGAGCATTCGTTTGTGTGGGATGCTCTACCAGGTTCATTCCTAGATAATGCACTCAAAGGGCACTAAGCATAGAGTGTGAAAACTGAGTTTCCTTGAGAGCTGCTTGGAAGCCTGAGTGTGTGAATTTAGTGAGCCAAATCGAGTTGTTCTCCCACAAGAACCACTCGGCTGATTCTTCTTCAATATGCCCTTCACCAACATGCAGTGTTTCCTTGATTGAATTAGCTCTCACACCAATATTTGTGTCTAGAGCCTTTGCATTGAGGGCTATCTGCAAACGGCTGTGGTGCTGAAGTTGCCTGTGAATGTGGAGTTGGTGGCATGTGAAACCCGCATGTGGAGCATTCGTTTGTGTGGGATGCTCTACCAGGTTCATTCCTAGATAATGCACTCAAATGCACTAAGCATAGAGTGTGAAAACTGAGTTTCCTTGAGAGCTGCTTGGAAGCCTGATGGTGTGTGAAGTTAGTGAGCCAAATGGAGTTGTTCTCCCACAAGAACCACTCGGCTGATTCTTCTTCAATATGCCCTTCACCAACATGCAGTGTTTCCTTGATTGAATTAGCTCTCACACCAATATTTGCCTCTAGAGCCTTTGCATTGAGGGCTATCTGCAAACGTCTGTGGCGCTGAAGTTGCCTGTGAATGTGGAGTTGGTGGCATGTGAAACCCGCATGTGGAGCATTCGTTTGTGTGGGATGCTCTACCAGGTTCATTCCTAGATAATGCACTCAAAGGGCACTAAGCATAGAGTGTGAAAACTGAGTTTCCTTGAGAGCTGCTTGGAAGCCTGATGGTGTGTGAAGTTAGTGAGCCAAATGGAGTTGTTCTCCCACAAGAACCACTCAGCTGATTCTTCTTCAATATGCCCTTCACCAACATGCAGTGTTTCCTTGATTGAATTAGCTCCCACACCAATATTTGCGTCTAGAGCCTTTGCATTGAGGGCTATCTGAAAGTGGTTTTGGCGCTGAAGTTGCCTGTGAATGTGGAGTTGGTGGCATGTGAAACCCGCATGTGGAGCATTCGTTTGTGTGGGATGCTCTACCAGGTTCATTCCTAGATATTGCACTCATAGGGCACTAAGCATAGAGTGTGAAAACTGAGTTTCCTTGAGAGCTGCTTGGAAGCCTGATGGTGTGTGAAGTTAGTGAGCCAAATGGAGTTGTTCTCCCACAAGAACCACTCGGCTGATTCTTCTTCAATATGCCCTTCACCAACATGCAGTGTTTCCTTGATTGAATTAGCTCTCACACCAATATTTGCGTCTAGAGCCTTTGCATTGAGGGCTATCTGCAAACGTCTGTGGTGCTGAAGTTGCCTGTGAATGTGGAGTTGGTGGCATGTGAAACACGTATGTGGAGCATTCCTTTGTGTGGGATGCTCACCAAGCTTCATTTCAGTCCTAGGCACTCAAAGGGCACTAAGCATAGAGTGTGAAAACTGAGTTTCCTTGAAAGCTGTTTGGAACCTGATGGTGTGTGAAGTTAGTGAGCCAATGGAGTTGTTCTCCCACAAGAACCACTCGGCTGATTCTTCTTCAATATGCCCTTCACCAACATGCAGTGTTTCCTTGATTGAATTAGCTCCCACACCAATATTTGCGTCTAGAGCCTTTGCATTGAGGGCTATCTGCAAACGGCTGTGGCGCTGTAGTTGCCTGTGAATGTGGAGTTGGTGGCATGTGAAACCCGCATGTGGAGCATTCGTATGTGTGGGATGCTCTACCAGGTTCATTCCTAGATAATGCACTCAAAGGGCACTAAGCATAGAGTGTGAAAACTGAGTTTCCTTGAGAGCTGCTTGGAAGCCTGATGGTGTGTGAAGTTAGTGAGCCAAATGGTGTTGTTCTCCCACAAGAACCACTCGGCTGATTCTTCTTCAATATGCCCTTCACCAACATGCAGTGTTTCCTTGATTGAATTAGCTCTCACACCAATATTTGCGTCTAGAGCCTTTGCATTGAGGGCTATCTGAAAATGGTTTGAAGCTGAAGTTGCCTGTGAATGTGGAGTTGGTGGCATGTGAAACCCGCATGTGGAGCATTCGTTTGTGTGGGATGCTCTACCAGGTTCATTCCTAGATAATGCACTCAAAGGGCACTAAGCATAGATTGTGAAAACTGAGTTTCCTTGAGAGCTGCTTGGAAGCCTGATGGTGTGTGAAGTTAGTGAGCCAAATGGAGTTGTTCTCCCACAAGAACCACTCGGCTGATTCTTCTTCAATATGCCCTTCACCAACATGCAGTGTTTCCTTGATTGAATTAGCTCTCACACCAATATTTGCCTCTAGAGCCTTTGCATTGAAGGCTATCTGAAAGTGGTTTTGGAGCTGAAGTTGCCTGTGAATGTGGAGTTGGTGGCATGTGAAACCCGCATGTGGAGCATTCGTTTGTGTGGTATGCTCACCAAGCTTCATTTCAGTCCTAGACACTCAAAGGGCACTAAGCATAGAGTGTGAAAACTGAGTTTCCTTGAGAGCTGCTTGGAAGCCTGATGGTGTGTGAAGTTAGTGAGCCAAATGGAGTTGTTCTCCCACAAGAACCACTCGGCTGATTCTTCTTCAATATGCCCTTCACCAACATGCAGTGTTTCCTTGATTGAATTAGCTCTCACACCAATATTTGCGTCTAGAGCCTTTGCATTGAGGGCTATCTGCAAACGGCTGTGGTGCTGAAGTTGCCTGTGAATGTGGAGTTGGTGGCATGTGAAACCCGCATGTGGAGCATTCGTTTGTGTGGGATGCTCACCAAGCTTCATTTCAGTCCTAGGCACTCAAAGGGCACTAAGCATAGAGTGTGAAAACTGAGTTTCCTTGAGAGCTGCTTGGAAGCCTGATGGTGTGTGAAGTTAGTGAGCCAAATGGAGTTGTTCTCCAACAAGAACCACTCGGCTGATTCTTCTTCAATATGCCCTTCACCAACATGCAGTGTTTCCTTGATTGAATTAGCTCCCAGACCAATATTTGCGTCTAGAGCCTTTGCATTGAGGGCTATCTGAAAACGGCTGTGGCGCTGAAGTTGCCTGTGAATGTGGAGTTGGTGGCATGTGAAACCCGCATGTGGAGCATTCGTTTGTGTGGGATGCTCACGAAGCTTCATTTCAGTCCTAGGCACTCAAAGGGCACTAAGCATAGATTGTGAAAACTGAGTTTCCTTGAGAGCTGCTTGGAAGCCTGATGGTGTGTGAAGTTAGTGAGCCAAATGGAGTTGTTCTCCCACAAGAACCACTCGGCTGATTCTTCTTCAATATGCCCTTCACCAACATGCAGTGTTTCCTTGATTGAATTAGCTCTCACACCAATATTTGCGTCTAGAGCCTTTGCATTGAGGGCTATCTGAAAACGGCTGTGGCACTGAAGTTGTCTGTGAATGTGGAGTTGGTGGCAAGTGAAACCCGCATGTGGAGCATTCGTTTGTGTGGGATGCTCTACCAGGTTCATTCCTAGATAATGCACTCAAAGGGCACTAAGCATAGAGTGTGAAAACTGAGTTTCCTTGAGAGCTGCTTGGAAGCCTGATGGTGTGTGAAGTTAGTGAGCCAAATGGAGTTGTTCTCCCACAAGAACCACTTGGCTGATTCTTCTTCAATATGCCCTTCACCAACATGCAGTGTTTCCTTGATTGAATTAGCTCTCACACCAATATTTGCGTCTAGAGCCTTTGCATTGAGGGCTATCTGCAAACGGCTGTGGTGCTGAAGTTGCCTGTGAATGTGGAGTTGTGGCATGTGAAACCCGCATGTGGAGCATTCGTTTGTGTGGGATGCTCACCAAGCTTCATTTCAGTCCTAGGCACTCAAAGGGCACTAAGCATAGAGTGTGAAAACTGAGTTTCCTTGAGAGCTGTTGGAAGCCTGATGGTGTGTGAAGTTAGTGAGCCAAATGGAGTTGTTCTCCCACAAGAACCACTCGGCTGATTCTTCTTCAATATGCCCTTCACCAACATGCAGTGTTTCCTTGATTGAATTAGCTCCCAGACCAATATTTGCGTCTAGAGCCTTTGCATTGAGGGCTATCTGAAAACGGCTGTGGCGCTGAAGTTGCCTGTGAATGTGGAGTTGGTGGCATGTGAAACCCGCATGTGGAGCATTCGTTTGTGTGGGATGCTCACGAATCTTCATTTCAGTCCTAGGCACTCAAAGGGCACTAAGCATAGAGTGTGAAAACTGAGTTTCCTTGAGAGCTGCTTGGAAGCCTGATGGTGTGTGAAGTTAGTGAGCCAAATGGAGTTGTTCTCCCACAAGAACCACTCGGCTGATTCTTCTTCACATATGCCCTTCATCTTCACCAACATGCAGTGTTTCCTTGATTGAATTAGCTCTCACACCAATATTTGCGTCTAGAGCTTTGCATTGAGGGCTATCTGAAAACGGCTGTGGCACTGAAGTTGTCTGTGAATGTGGAGTTGGTGGCAAGTGAAACCCGCATGTGGAGCATTCGTTTGTGTGGGATGCTCTACCAGGGTTCATTCCTAGATAATGCACTCAAAGGGCACTAAGCATAGAGTGTGAAAACTGAGTTTCCTTGAGAGCTGCTTGGAAGCCTGATGGTGTGTGAAGTTAGTGAGCCAAATGGAGTTGTTCTCCCACAAGAACACTTGGCTGATTCTTCTTCAATATGCCCTTCACCAACATGCAGTGTTTCCTTGATTGAATTAGCTCTCACACCAATATTTGTGTCTAGAGCCTTTGCATTGAGGGCTATCTGCAAACGTCTGTGGTGCTGAAGTTGCCTGTGAATGTGGAGTTGGTGGCATGTGAAACCCGCATGTGGAGCATCGTTTGTGTGGGATGGCTCTACCAGGTTCATTCCTAGATAATGCACTCAAAGGGCACTAAGCATAGAGTGTGAAAACTGAGTTTCCTTGAGAGCTGCTTGGAAGCCTGATGGTGTGTGAAGTTAGTGAGCCAAATGGAGTTGTTCTCCCACAAGAACCACTCGGCTGATTCTTCTTCAATATGCCCTTCACCAACATGCAGTGTTTCCTTGATTGAATTAGCTCTCACACCAATATTTGCGTCTAGAGCTTTGCAATGAGGGCTATCTGCAAACGTCTGTGGCGCTGAAGTTGCCTGTGAATGTGGAGTTGGTGGCATGTGAAACCCGCATGTGGAGCATTCGTTTGGTGGGATGCTCTACCAGGTTCATTCTAGATAATGCACTCAAAGGGCACTAAGCATAGAGTGTGAAAACTGAGTTTCCTTGAGAGCTGCTTGGAAGCCTGATGTGTGTGAAGTTAGTGAGCCAAATGGAGTTGTTCTCCCACAAGAACCACTCGCTGATTCTTCTTCAATATGCCCTTCACCAACATGCAGTGTTTCCTTGATTGAATTAGCTCTCACACCAAGATTTGCGTCTAGAGCCTTTGCATCGAGGGCTATCTGAAAACGGCTGTGGCTCTGAAGTTGCCTGTGAATGTGGAGTTGGTGGCATGTGAACCCGCATGTGGAGCATTCGTTTGTGTGGGATGCTCTACCAGGTTCATTCCTAGATAATGCACTCAAAGGGCATTAAGCATAGAGTGTGAAACTGAGTTTCCTTGAGAGCTGCTTGGAAGCCTGATGGTGTGCGAAGTTAGTGAGCCAATGGAGTTGTTCTCCCACAAGAACCACTCGGCTGATTCTTCTCAATATGCCCTTCACCAACATGCAGTGTTTCCTTGATTGAATTAGCTCTCACACCAATATTTGCGTCAAGAGCCTTTGCATTGAGGGCTATCTGAAAACGGCTGTGGCGCTGAAGTTGCCTGTGAATGTGGAGTTGGTGGCATGTGAAACCCGCATGTGGAGCATTCGTTTGTGTGGGATGCTTTACCAAGTTCATTCCTAGATAATGCACTCAAAGGGCACTAAGCATAGAGTGTGAAAACTGAGTTTCTTTGAGAGCTGCTTGGAAGCCTGATGGTGTGTGAAGTTAGTGAGCCAAATCGAGTTGTTCTCCCACAAGAATCACTCGGCTGATTCTTCTTCAATATGCCCTTCACCAACATGCAGTGTTTCCTTGATTGAATTAGCTCTCACACCAATATTTGCGTCTAGAGCCTTTGCATTGAGGGCTATCTGCAAACGGCTGTGGCTCTGAAGTTGCCTGTGAATGTGGAGTTGGTGGCATGTGAAACCCGCATGTGGAGCATTCGTTTGTGTGGGATGCTCTACCAGGTTCATTCCTAGATATTGCACTCATAGGGCACTAAGCATAGAGTGTGAAAACTGAGTTTCCTTGAGAGCTGCTTGGAAGCCTGATGGTGTGTGACGTTAGTGAGCCAAATGGAGTTGTTCTCCCACAAGAACCACTCGGCTGATTCTTCTTCAATATGCCCTTCACCAACATGCAGTGTTTCCTTGATTGAATTAGCTCTCACACCAATATTTGCGTCTAGAGCCTTTGCATTGAGGGCTATCTGAAAACGGCTGTGGCGCTGAAGTTGCCTGTGAATGTGGAGTTGGTGGCATGTGAAACCCTCATGTGGAGCATTCGTTTGTGTGGGATGCTCTACCAGGTTCATTCCTAGATAATGCACTCAAAGGGCACTAAGCATAGAGTGTGAAAACTGAGTTTCCTTGAGAGCTGCTTGGAAGCCTGATGGTGTGTGAAGTTAGTGAGCCAAATGGAGTTGTTCTCCCACAAGAACCACTCGGCTGATTCTTCTTCAATATGCCCTTCACCAACATGCAGTGTTTCCTTGATTGAATTAGCTCTCACACCAATATTTGCGTCTAGAACCTTTGCACTGAGGGCTATCTGCAAACGTCTGTGGCGCTGAAGTTGCCTGTGAATGTGGAGTTGGTGGCATGTGAAACCCGCATGTGGAGCATTCGTTTGTGTGGGATGCTCACCAAGCATCATTTCAGCCCTAGGCACTCAAAGGGCACTAAGCATAGAGTGTGAAAACTGAGTTTCCTTGAGAGCTGCTTGGAAACCTGATGGTGTGCGACGTTAGTGAGCCAAATGGAGTTTGTTCTCCCACAAGCACCACTCGGCTGATTCTTCTTCAATATGCCCTTCACCAACATGCAGTGTTTCCTTGATGGAATTACCTCTCACACCAATATTTGCGTCTAGAGCCTTTGCATTGAGGGCTATCTGAAAACGGCTGTGGCACTGAAGTTGCCTGTGAATGTGGAGTTGGTGGCATGTGAAACCCGCATGTGGAGCATTCTTTTGTGTGGGATGCTCTACCAGGTTCATTCCTAGATAATGCACTCAAAGGTCACTAAGCATAGAGTGTGAAAACTGAGTTTCCTTGAGAGCTGCTTGGAAGCCTGATGGTGTGTGAAGTTAGTGAGCCAAATGGAGTTGTTCTCCCACAAGAACCACTCGGCTGATTCTTCTTCAATATGCCCTTCACCAACATGCAGTGTTTCCTTGATTGAATTAGCTCTCACACCAATATTTGCGTCTAGAGCCTTTGCATTGAGGGCTATCTGAAAACGGCTTTGGCGCTGAAGTTGCCTGTGAATGTGGAGTTGGTGGCATGTGAAACCCGCATGTGGAGCATTCGTTTGTGTGGGATGCTCTACCAGGTTCATTCCTAGATAATGCACTCAAAGGGCACTAAGCATAGAGTGTGAAAACTGAGTTTCCTTGAGAGCTGCTTGGAAGCCTGATGGTGTGTGAATTTAGTGAGCCAAATGGAGTTGTTCTCCCACAAGAACCACTCGGCTGATTCTTCTTCAATATGCCCTTCACCAACATGCAGTGTTTCCTTGATTGAATTAGCTCTCACATCAATATTTGCGTCTAGAGCGTTTGCATTGAGGGCTATCTGTGAGTGGTTTTGGCGCTGAAGTTACCTGTGAATGTGGAGTTGGTGGCATGTGAAACCCGCATGTGGAGCATTCGTTTGTGTGGGATGCTCACCAAGATTCATTTCAGTCCTAGGCACTCAAAGGGCACTAAGCATAGAGTGTGAAAACTGAGTTTCCTTGAGAGCTGCTTGGAAGCCTGATGGTGTGTGAAGTTAGTAAGCCAAATGGAGTTGTTCTCCCACAAGACCCACTCGGCTGATTCTTCTTCAATATGCCCTTCACCAACATGCAGTGTTTCCTTGATGGAATTAGCTCTCACACCAATATTTGTGTCTAGTGCCTTTGCATTGAGGGCTATCTGAAAACGGCTGTGGCGCTGAAGTTGCCTGTGAATGTGGAGTTGGTGGTATGTGAAACCCGCATGTGGAGCATTCGTTTGTGTGGGATGCTCACCAAGCTTCATTTCAGTCCTAGGCACTCAAAGGTCACTAAGCATAGTGTGTGAAAACTGAGTTTCTTGAGAGCTGTTTGGAAACCTGATGGTGTGTGAAGTTAGTGAGCCAAATGGAGTTGTTCTCCCACAAGAACCACTCGGCTGATTCTTCTTCAATATGCCCTTCACCAACATGCAGTGTTTCCTTGATTGAATTAGCTCTCACACCAATATTTGCGTCTAGAGCCTTTGCATTGAGGGCTATCTGAAAGTGGCTTTGGCGCTGAAGTTGCCTGTGAATGTGGAGTTGGTGGCATGTGAAACCCGCATGTGGAGCATTCGTTTGTGTGGGATGCTCACCAAGCTTCATTTCAGTCCTAGGCACTCAAAGGGCACTAAGCATAGAGTGTGAAAACTGAGTTTCCTTGAGAGCTGCTTGGAAACCTGATGGTGTGCGAAGTTAGTGAGCCAAATGGAGTTGTTCTCCCACAAGCACCACTCGGCTGATTCTTCTTCAATATGCCCTTCACCAACATGCAGTGTTTCCTTGATGGAATTAGCTCTCACACCAATATTTGCGTCTACAGCCTTTGCATTGAGGGCTATCTGAAAGTGGTTTTGGCGCTGAAGTTGTCTGTGAATGTGGAGTTGGTGGCATGTGAAACCCGCATGTGGCGCATTCTTTTGTGTGGGATGCTCTACCAGGTTCATTCCTAGATAATGCACTCAAAGGGCACTAAGCATAGAGTGTGAAAACTGAGTTTCCTTGAGAGCTGCTTGGAAGCCTGATGGTGTGTGAAGTTAGTGAGCCAAATGGAGTTGTTCTCCCACAAGAACCACTCGGCTGATTCTTCTTCAATATGCCCTTCACCAACATGCAGTGTTTCCTTGATTGAATTAGCTCTCACACCAATATTTGCGTCTAGAGCCTTTGCATTGAGGGCTATCTGAAAACGGCTTTGGCGCTGAAGTTGCCTGTGAATGTGGAGTTGGTGGCATGTGAAACCCGCATGTGGAGCATTCGTTTGTGTGGGATGCTCTACCAGGTTCATTCCTAGATAATGCACTCAAAGGGCACTAAGCATAGAGTGTGAAAACTGAGTTTCCTTGAGAGCTGCTTGGAAGCCTGATGGTGTGTGAAGTTAGTGAGCCAAATCGAGTTGTTCTCCCACAAGAACCACTCGGCTGATTCTTCTTCAATATGCCCTTCACCAACATGCAGTGTTTCCTTGATTGAATTAGCTCTCAAACCAATATTTGCGTCTAGAGCCTTTGCATTGAGGGCTATCTGAAAGTGGTTTTGGCGCTGAAGTTGCCTGTGAATGTGGAGTTGGTGGCATGTGAAACCCGCATGTGGAGCATTCGTTTGTGTGGGATGCTCACCAAGCTTCATTTCAGTCCTAGGCACTCAAAGGGCACTAAGCATAGAGTGTGAAAACTGAGTTTCCTTGAGAGCTGCTTGGAAGCCTGATGGTGTGCGAAGTTAGTGAGCCAAATGGAGTTGTTCTAACACAAGGACCACTCGGCTGATTCTTCTTCAATATGCCCTTCACCAACATGCAGTGTTTCCTTGATTGAATTAGCTCTCACACCAATATTTACGTCTAGAGCCTTTGCATTGAGGGCTATCTGCAAACGGCTGTGGCACTGAAGTTGCCTGTGAATGTGGAGTTGGTGGCATGTGAAACCCGCATGTGGAGCATTCGTTTGTGTGGGATGCTCACCAAGCTTCATTTCAGTCCTAGGCACTCAAAGGGCACTAAGCATAGAGTGTGAAAACTGAGTTTCCTTGAGAGCTGCTTGGAAGCCTGATGGTGTGTGACGTTAGTGAGCCAAATGGAGTTGTTCTCCCACAAGAACCACTCGGCTGATTCTTCTTCAATATGCCCTTCACCAACATGCAGTGTTTCCTTGATTGAATCAGGTCTCACACCAATATTTGCGTCTAGAGCCTTTGCATTGAGGGCTATCTGAAAACGGCTGTGGCGCTGAAGTTGCCTGTGAATGTGGAGTTGGTGGCATGTGAAACCCGCATGTGGAGCATTCGTTTGTGTGGGATGCTCTAACAGGTTCATTCCTAGATAATGCACTCAAAGGGCACTAAGCATAGAGTGTGAAAACTGAGTTTCCTTGAGAGCTTCTTGGAAGCCTGATGGTGTGTGAAGTTAGTGAGCCAAATGGAGTTGTTCTCCCACAAGAACCACTCGGCTGATTCTTCTTCAATATGCCCTTCACCAACATGCAGTGTTTCCTTGATTGAATTAGCTCTCACACCAATATTTGCGTCTAGAGCCTTTGCATTGAGGGCTATCTGAAAGTGGTTTTGGCGCTGAAGTTGCCTGTGAATGTGGAGTTGGTGGCATGTGAAACCCGCATGTGGAGCATTCGTTTGTGTGGGATGCTCACCAAGCTTCATTTCAGTCCTAGGCACTCAAAGGGCACTAAGCATAGAGTGTGAAAACTGAGTTTTCTTGAGAGCTGCTTGGAAGCCTGATGGTGTGTGAAGTTAGTGAGCCAAATGGAGTTGTTCTCCCACAAGAACCACTCGGCTGATTCTTCTTCAATATGCCCTTCACCAACATGCAGTGTTTCCTTGATTGAATTAGCTCTCACACCAATATTTGCGTCTAGAGTCTTTGCATTGAGGGCTATCTGAAAACGGCTTTCGTGCTGAAGTTGCCTGTGAATGTGGAGTTGGTGGCATGTGAAACCCGCATGTGGAGCATTCGTTTGTGTGGGATGCTCTACCAGGTTCATTCCTAGATAATGCACTCAAAGGGCACTAAGCATAGAGTGTGAAAACTGAGTTTCCTTGAGAGCTTCTTGGAAGCCTGATGGTGTGTGAAGTTAGTGAGCCAAATGGAGTTGTTCTCCCACAAGAACCACTCGGCTGATTCTTCTTCAATATGCCCTTCACCAACATGCAGTGTTTCCTTGATTGAATTAGCTCTCACACCAATATTTGCGTCTAGAGCCTTTGCATTGAGGGCTATCTGAAAGTGGCTTTGGCGCTGAAGTTGCCTGTGAATGTGGAGTTGGTGGCATGTGAAACCCGCATGTGGAGCATTCGTTTGTGTGGGATGCTCACCAAGCTTCATTTCAGTCCTAGGCACTCAAAGGGCACTAAGCATAGAGTGTGAAAACTGAGTTTCCTTGAGAGCTGTTTGGAAACCTGATTATGTGTGAAGTTAGTGAGCCAAATGGAGTTGTTCTCCCACAAGAACCACTCGGCTGATTCTTCTTCAATATGCCCTTCACCAACATGCAGTGTTTCCTTGATTGAATTAGCTCTCACACAAATATTTGCGTCTAGAGCCTTTGCATTGAGGGCTATCTGGAAACGGCTGTGGTGCTGAAGTTGCCTGTGAATGTGGAGTTGGTGGCATGTGAAACCCGCATGTGGAGCATTCGTTTGTGTGGGATGCTCTACCAGGTTCATTCCTAGATAATGCACTCAAAGGGCACTAAGCATAGAGTGTGAAAACTGAGTTTCCTTGAGAGCTGCTTGGAAGCCTGATGGTGTGTGAAGTTAGTGAGCCAAATGGAGTTGTTCTCCCTCAAGAACCACTCGGCTGATTCTTCTTCAATATGCCCTTCACGAACATGCAGTGTTTCCGTGATTGAATTAGCTCTCACACCAATATTTGCGTCTAGAGCCTTTGCATTGAGGGCTATCTGAAAGTGGTTTTGGCGCTGAAGTTGCCTGTGAATGTGGAGTTGGTGGCATGTGAAACCCGCATGTGGAGCATTCGTTTGTGTGGGATGCTCAACTAGGATCATTCTTAGATAATGCACTCAAAGGGCATTAAGCATAGAGTGTGAAAACTGAGTTTCCTTGAGACCTGCTTGGGAGCCTGATGGTGTGTGAAGTTAGTGAGCCAAATGGAGTTGTTCTCCCACAAGAACCACTCGGCTGATTCTTCTTCAATATGCCCTTCACCAACATGCAGTGTTTCCTTGATTGAATTAGCTCTCACACCAATATTTGCGTCTAGAGCCTTTGCATTGTGGGCTATCTGAAAACGGCTGTGGCGCTGAAGTTGCCTGTGAATGTGGAGTTGGTGGCATGTGAAACCCGCATGTGGAGCATTCGTTTGTGTGGGATGCTCACCAACTTTCATTTCAGTCCTAGGCACTCATAGGGCACTAAGCATAGGGTGTGAAAACTGAGTTTCCTTGAGAGCTGCTTGGAAGCCTGATGGTGTGTGAAGTTAGTGAGCCAAATGGAGTTGTTCTCCCACAAGAACCACTCGGCTGATTCTTCTTCAATACGCCATTCACCAACATGCAGTGTTTCCTTGATTGAATTAGCTCTCACACCAATATTTGCGTCTAGAGCCTTTGCATTGAGGGCTATCTGAAAACGGCTGTGGCGCTGAAGTTGCCTGTGAATGTGGAGTTGGTGGCATGTGAAACCCGTATGTGGAGCATTCGTTTGTGTGGGATGCTCTACCAGGTTCATTCCTAGATAATGCACTCAAAGGGCACTAAGCATAGAGTGTGAAAACTGAGTTTCCTTGAGAGCTGCTTGGAAGCCTGATGGTGTGTGAAGTTAGTGAGCCAAATGGTGTTGTTCTCCCACAAGAACCACTCGGCTGATTCTTCTTCCATATGCCCTTCACCAACATGCAGTGTTTCCTTGATTGAATTAGCTCTCACACCAATATTTGCGTCTAGAGCCTTTGCATTGAGGGCTATCTGAAAGTGGTTTTGGCGCTGAAGTTGCCTGTGAATGTGGAGTTGGTGGCATGTGAAACCCGCATGTGGAGCATTCTTTTGTGTGGGATGCTCTACCAGGTTCATGCCTAGATAATGCACTCAAAGGGCACTAAGCATAGAGTGTGAAAACTGAGTTTCCTTGAGAGCTTCTTGGAAGCCTGATGGTGTGTGAAGTTAGTGAGCCAAATGGAGTTGTTCTCCCACAAGAACCACTCGGCTGATTCTTCTTCAATATGCCCTTCACCAACATGCAGTGTTTCCTTGATTGAATTAGCTCTCACACCAATATTTGCGTCTAGAGCCTTTGCATTGAGGGCTATCTGAAAACGGCTGTGGCGCTGAAGTTGCCTGTGAATGTGGAGTTGGTGGCATGTGAAACCCGCATGTGGAGCATTCGTTTGTGTGGGATGCTCACCAAGCTTCATTTCAGTCCTAGGCACTCAAAGGGCACTAAGCATAGAGTGTGAAAACTGAGTTTCCTTGAGAGCTGCTTGGAAGCCTGATGGTGTGTGAAGTTAGTGAGCCAAATGGAGTTGTTCTCCCTCAAGAACCACTCGGCTGATTCTTCTTCAATACGCCCTTCACCAACATGCAGTGTTTCCTTGATTGAATTAGCTCTCACACCAATATTTGCGTCTAGAGCCTTTGCATTGAGGGCTATCTGAAAACGGCTGTGGCGCTGAAGTTGCCTGTGAATGTGGAGTTGGTGGCATGTGAAACCCTCATGTGGAGCATTCGTTTGTGTGGGATGCTCTACCAGGTTCATTCCTAGATAATGCACTCAAAGGGCACTAAGCATAGAGTGTGAAAACTGAGTTTCCTTGAGAGCTGCTTGGAAGCCTGATGGTGTGTGAAGTTAGTGAGCCAAATGGTGTTGTTCTCCCACAAGAACCACTCGGCTGATTCTTCTTCAATATGCCCTTCACCAACATGCAGTGTTTCCTTGATTGAATTAGCTCTCACACCAATATTTGCGTCTAGAGCCTTTGCATTGAGGGCTATCTGAAAACGGCTGTGGCGCTGAAGTTGCCTGTGAATGTGGAGTTGGTGGCATGTGAAACCCGCATGTGGAGCATTCGTTTGTGTGGGATGCTCACGAAGCTTCATTTCAGTCCTAGGCACTCAAAGGGCACTAAGCATAGAGTGTGAAAACTGAGTTTCCTTGAGAGCTGCTTGGAAGCCTGATGGTGTGTGAAGTTAGTGAGCCAAATGGAGTTGTTCTCCCACAAGAACCACTCGGCTGATTCTTCTTCAATATGCCCTTCACCAACATGCAGTGTTTCCTTGATTGAATTAGCTCTCACACCAATATTTGCGTCTAGAGCCTTTGCATTGAGGGCTATCTGAAAACGGCTGTGGCACTGAAGTTGTCTGTGAATGTGGAGTTGGTGGCAAGTGAAACCCGCATGTGGAGCATTCGTTTGTGTGGGATGCTCTACCAGGTTCATTCCTAGATAATGCACTCAAAGGGCACTAAGCATAGAGTGTGAAAACTGAGTTTCCTTGAGAGCTGCTTGGAAGCCTGATGGTGTGTGAAGTTAGTGAGCCAAATGGAGTTGTTCTCCCACAAGAACCACTTGGCTGATTCTTCTTCAATATGCCCTTCACCAACATGCAGTGTTTCCTTGATTGAATTAGCTCTCACACCAATATTTGCGTCTAGAGCCTTTGCATTGAGGGCTATCTGCAAACGGCTGTGGTGCTGAAGTTGCCTGTGAATGTGGAGTTGGTGGCATGTGAAACCCGCATGTGGAGCATTCGTTTGTGTGGGATGCTCACCAAGCTTCATTTCAGTCCTAGGCACTCAAAGGGCACTAAGCATAGAGTGTGAAAACTGAGTTTCCTTGAGAGCTGTTGGAAGCCTGATGGTGTGTGAAGTTAGTGAGCCAAATGGAGTTGTTCTCCAACAAGAACCACTCGGCTGATTCTTCTTCAATATGCCCTTCACCAACATGCAGTGTTTCCTTGATTGAATTAGCTCCCAGACCAATATTTGCGTCTAGAGCCTTTGCATTGAGGGCTATCTGAAAACGGCTGTGGCGCTGAAGTTGCCTGTGAATGTGGAGTTGGTGGCATGTGAAACCCGCATGTGGAGCATTCGTTTGTGTGGGATGCTCACGAAGCTTCATTTCAGTCCTAGGCACTCAAAGGGCACTAAGCATAGAGTGTGAAAACTGAGTTTCCTTGAGAGCTGCTTGGAAGCCTGATGGTGTGTGAAGTTAGTGAGCCAAATGGAGTTGTTCTCCCACAAGAACCACTCGGCTGATTCTTCTTCAATATGCCCTTCACCAACATGCAGTGTTTCCTTGATTGAATTAGCTCTCACACCAATATTTGCGTCTAGAGCCTTTGCATTGAGGGCTATCTGAAAACGGCTGTGGCACTGAAGTTGTCTGTGAATGTGGAGTTGGTGGCAAGTGAAACCCGCATGTGGAGCATTCGTTTGTGTGGGATGCTCTACCAGGTTCATTCCTAGATAATGCACTCAAAGGGCACTAAGCATAGAGTGTGAAAACTGAGTTTCCTTGAGAGCTGCTTGGAAGCCTGATGGTGTGTGAAGTTAGTGAGCCAAATGGAGTGTTCTCCCACAAGAACCACTTGGCTGATTCTTCTTCAATATGCCCTTCACCAACATGCAGTGTTTCCTTGATTGAATTAGCTCTCACACCAATATTTGCGTCTAGAGCCTTTGCATTGAGGGCTATCTGCAAACGTCTGTGGTGCTGAAGTTGCCTGTGAATGTGGAGTTGGTGGCATGTGAAACCCGCATGTGGAGCATTCGTTTGTGTGGGATGCTCTACCAGGTTCATTCCTAGATAATGCACTCAAAGGGCACTAAGCATAGAGTGTGAAAACTGAGTTTCCTTGAGAGCTGCTTGGAAGCCTGATGGTGTGTGAAGTTAGTGAGCAAATGGAGTTGTTCTCCCACAAGAACCACTCGGCTGATTCTTCTTCAATATGCCCTTCACCAACATGCAGTGTTTCCTTGATTGAATTAGCTCTCACACCAATATTTGCGTCTAGAGCCTTTGCATTGAGGGCTATCTGCAAACGTCTGTGGCGCTGAAGTTGCCTGTGAATGTGGAGTTGGTGGCATGTGAAACCCGCATGTGGAGCATTCGTTTGTGTGGGATGCTCTACCAGGTTCATTCCTAGATAATGCACTCAAAGGGCACTAAGCATAGAGTGTGAAAACTGAGTTTCCTTGAGAGCTGCTTGGAAGCCTGATGTGTGTGAAGTTAGTGAGCCAAATGGAGTTGTTCTCCCACAAGAACCACTCGGCTGATTCTTCTTCAATATGCCCTTCACCAACATGCAGTGTTTCCTTGATTGAATTAGCTCTCACACCAAGATTTACGTCTAGAGCCTTTGCATTGAGGGCTATCTGCAAACGGCTGTGGCTCTGAAGTTGCCTGTGAATGTGGAGTTGGTGGCATGTGAAACCCGCATGTGGAGCATTCGTTTGTGTGGGATGCTCTACCAGGTTCATTCCTAGATAATGCACTCAAAGGGCACTAAGCATAGAGTGTGAAAACTGAGTTTCCTTGAGAGCTGCTTGGAAGCCTGATGGTGTGTGAATTTAGTGAGCCAAATCGAGTTGTTCTCCCACAAGAATCACTCGGCTGATTCTTCTTCAATATGCCCTTCAACAACATGCAGTGTTTCCTTGATTGAATTAGCTCTCACACCAATATTTGCGTCAAGAGCCTTTGCATTGAGGGCTATCTGCTAACGTCTGTGGCGCTGAAGTTGCCTGTGAATGTGGAGTTGGTGGCATGTGAACCCGCATGTGGAGCATTCGTTTGTGTGGGATGCTCTATCAGATTCATTCCTAGATAATGCACTCAAAGGGCACTAAGCATAGAGTGTGAAAACTGAGTTTCCTTGAGAGCTGCTTGGAAGCCTGATGGTGTGTGACGTTAGTGAGCCAAATGAGTTGTTCTCCCACAAGAACCACTCGGCTGATTCTTCTTCAATATGCCCTTCACCAACATGCAGTGTTTCCTTGATTGAATTAGCTCTCACACCAATATTTGCGTCTAGAGCCTTTGCATTGAGGGCTATCTGAAAACGGCTGTGGCGCTGAAGTTGCCTGTGAATGTGGAGTTGGTGCATGTGAAACCCGCATGTGGAGCATTCGTTTGTGTGGGATGCTCTACCAGGTTCATTCCTAGATATTGCACTCATAGGGCACTAAGCATAGAGTGTGAAAACTGAGTTTCCTTGAGAGCTGCTTGGAAGCCTGATGGTGTGTGAAGTTAGTGAGCCAAATGGAGTTGTTCTCCCACAAGAACCACTCGGCTGATTCTTCTTCAATATGCCCTTCAGCAACATGCAGTGCTTCCTTGATTGAATTAGCTCCCACACCAATATTTGCGTCTGGAGCCTTTGCATTGAGGGCTATCTGAAAGTGGTTTTGGCGCTGAAGTTGCCTGTGAATGTGGAGTTGGTGGCATGTGAAACCCGCATGTGGAGCATTCGTTTGTGTGGGATGCTCTACCAGGTTCATTCCTAGATAATGCACTCAAAGGGCACTAAGCATAGAGTGTGAAAACTGAGTTTCCTTGAGAGCTGCTTGAAGCCTGATGGTGTGTGAATTTAGTGAGCCAAATCGAGTTGTTCTCCCACAAGAATCACTCGGCTGATTCTTCTTCAATATGCCCTTCACCAACATGCAGTGTTTCCTTGATTGAATTAGCTCTCACACCAATATTTGCGTCAAGAGCCTTTGCATTGAGGGCTATCTGAAAACGGCTGTGGCGCTGAAGTTGCCTGTGAATGTGGAGTTGGTGGCATGTGAAACCCGCATGTGGAGCATTCGTTTGTGTGGGATGCTCACGAAGCTTCATTTCAGTCCTAGGCACTCAAAGGGCACTAAGCATAGAGTGTGAAAACTGAGTTTCCTTGAGAGCTGCTTGGAAGCCTGATGGTGTGTGAAGTTAGTGAGCCAAATGAGTTGTTCTCCCACAAGAACCACTCGGCTGATTCTTCTTCAATATGCCCTTCACCAACATGCAGTGTTTCCTTGATTGAATTAGCTCTCACACCAATATTTGCGTCTAGAGCCTTTGCATTGAGGGCTATCTGAAAACGGCTGTGGCACTGAAGTTGTCTGTGAATGTGGAGTTGGTGGCAAGTGAAACCCGCATGTGGAGCATTCGTTTGTGTGGGATGCTCTACCAGGTTCATTCCTAGATAATGCACTCAAAGGGCACTAAGCATAGAGTGTGAAAACTGAGTTTCCTTGAGAGCTGCTTGGAAGCCTGATGGTGTGTGAAGTTAGTGAGCAAATGGAGTTGTTCTCCCACAAGAACCACTTGGCTGATTCTTCTTCAATATGCCCTTCACCAACATGCAGTGTTTCCTTGATTGAATTAGCTCTCACACCAATATTTGCGTCTAGAGCCTTTGCATTGAGGGCTATCTGCAAACGTCTGTGGTGCTGAAGTTGCCTGTGAATGTGGAGTTGGTGGCATGTGAAACCCGCATGTGGAGCATTCGTTTGTGTGGGATGCTCTACCAGGTTCATTCCTAGATAATGCACTCAAAGGGCACTAAGCATAGAGTGTGAAAACTGAGTTTCCTTGAGAGCTGCTTGGAAGCCTGATGGTGTGTGAAGTTAGTGAGCAAATGGAGTTGTTCTCCCACAAGAACCACTCGGCTGATTCTTCTTCAATATGCCCTTCACCAACATGCAGTGTTTCCTTGATTGAATTAGCTCTCACACCAATATTTGCGTCTAAAGCCTTTGCATTGAGGGCTATCTGCAAACGTCTGTGGCGCTGAAGTTGCCTGTGAATGTGGAGTTGGTGGCATGTGAAACCCGCATGTGGAGCATTCGTTTGTGTGGGATGCTCTACCAGGTTCATTCCTAGATAATGCACTCAAAGGGCACTAAGCATAGAGTGTGAAAACTGAGTTTCCTTGAGAGCTGCTTGGAAGCCTGATGGTGTGTGAAGTTAGTGAGCCAATGGAGTTGTTCTCCACAAGAACCACTCGGCTGATTCTTCTTCATATGCCGTTCACCAACATGCAGTGTTTCCTTGATTGAATTAGCTCTCACACCAAGATTTACGTCTATGAGCCTTTGCATTGAGGGCTATCTGCAAACGGCTGTGGCTCTGAAGTTGCCTGTGAATGTGGAGTTGGTGGCATGTGAAACCCGCATGTGGAGCATTCGTTTGTGTGGATGCTCTACCAGGTTCATTCCTAGATAATGCACTCAAAGGGCACTAAGCATAGAGTGTGAAAACTGAGTTTCCTTGAGAGCTGCTTGGAAGCCTGATGGTGTGTGAAGTTAGTGAGCCAAATCGAGTTGTTCTCCACAAGAATCACTCGGCTGATTCTTCTTCAATATGCCCTTCAACAACATGCAGTGTTTCCTTGATTGAATTAGCTCTCACACCAATATTTGCGTCAAGAGCCTTTGCATTGAGGGCTATCTGCAAACGTCTGTGGCGCTGAAGTTGCCTGTGAATGTGGAGTTGGTGGCATGTGAAACCCGCATGTGGAGCATTCGTTTGTGTGGGATGCTCTATCAGATTCATTCCTAGATAATGCACTCAAAGGGCACTAAGCATAGAGTGTGAAAACTGAGTTTCCTTGAGAGCA